>NW_024426008.1:6447447-6627593 GCF_017311325.1 Ursus maritimus
TTTTTTTTTTTTAAGATTTTATTTGAGAGAGAGAAAACAAGAAGAGATCATGAGAGGCAGGGGGGCAGAGGGAGAGGGAGAAGCAGGTTCCCCCCCAAGCAGGAAGCCCAACATGGGGCTCCATCTCAGGACCCCAAAATCATGACCTGAGCCGAAGGCAGACGCTTAACCAGCCGAGTCACCCAGGCACCCCAGGATTTAGCTTATCATAGAGTCTAACTCTTGTCATCTTTCCCTACACTGTGAATATTTTCTTTCAGGCTTCATGGAGTATTATATGGTAGTAGTAAAATTATAGTTTGCATTTATTTTTTAAATTTTATTGAAGCAAAATTCATGTAACAAAACCATTTTATTTTTTTTTAAGATTTTATTTATTTATTTGACAGAGACAGTGAGAGAGGGAACACAAACAAGGGGAGTGTGAGAGGGAGAAGCAGGCTTCCCGCCAAGCAGGGAGCCCGATGCGGGGCTCGATCTCAGGACCCTGGGATGATGACCTGAGCCGAAGGCAGATGCTTAACAGCTGAGCCCCCCAGGCACCCCTAAAACCAATCATTTTAAAGTGAACAACACAGTAGTAGTTAGTACATTCACAGTGTTTTGCAACTAACACCTCCGTCTAGTTCCGAAACATTTTCATCACCCCAAAAGGATGATGAAGCCTGTTAAGCAGCGACTCCCCATTCCTCTCTCCCCTCAGCCCCTGGCAACCACCGGTGTGCTTTCTGTCTTTATGGACTAACCTGTTCTGGCTATTTCAGATCAATGGAATCCTACATTATGTGACCCTCTGTGTCTGTATGCTTTCACTTAGCGTACGTTTTTTGAGATTCATCCACGTAGCATGTATCCATACTTCATTGCCTGTTATGGCTGAATGATAGTCCATTGTATGGTTATACCATGTTTTATGTCTGCAACCACTGATGGACATTTGTGTTGCTTCCCCTTTCTGGCTACTGGAATAATGCTGCCATGAACATTTGTGTACACGTATTAGCCCGAGTACTTGTTTTCAACTCTTTGGAGTACATGCTTGGGAGCGGAATTGCTGGTAATTCTGTTTCACTTTTTGAGGAAACGGCCAAACTGTTTTCCACAGCGGCTGAACCATTTGTAAACCCCCATCAGTACAAGAGATCAGATTTCTCCACATCCTCACCAACACTTGTTATTTTCAGGTTTAAAAAATAAATTATTGCCATCCTAGTGGGCGTAAAGAGCTATCTTTTTGTGGTATTGATTTGTATTTCCCTAATGACTAATGATGTTGAGCACCTTTTCACGTGCTTGTTGGACCTTGTATATGTTTTATGGTGTTGTTCATATGCGTTGCTCAGTGCTATCGTAGAACTATCAGGAAATATGTTGAATTTTGAAAGATAAAACCAGTAATTCACTCCTGCACTTTCTCCTCTCGTTTTATTGAGATATAATTGAAACACATTACTACATAAGTTCAAAGTGTACAGCATAATGGCTTGATTTACATATACTATGAAATGATTACCACAGTTTAGTTAGCATCTATTGTCTCTTATAGATGCAATTTTTAAAAAACAAATTTTCCTTGTGATGGGAACTCTCAGGATCTATTATCTTAATAACTTTCATGTACATCATACAATAGTGTGAACTATGGTCATCATGTTTTACATTATATTCCTAGGGCTTGTTTATCCTGTAACTGGAAGTTTGTACCTTTTAATCCCCTTCCTCCAGTTCCCCCCACCCCCTGCCTTTGCTAACCACAAATCTGATTTCTTTTTCTATGTTCCTTTTTTTAATTCAATTGCTGAGAATATAAGTGGCCATTGTTTCATATGCCTGTTGGCCATTTGTGTATCTTCTTGGAAAAATGCTTATTCAGGGTTTTAGTCCATTTATAATTGCATAATTTGTTTCTGGGTTTTTTTTGTTTTGTTTTTTTGTTTTTTGTTTTTGCTATTTAGTTGTAGGAATTCTTTATATGTTTATATATTAACCCCTTATCACATACACAGTTTGCAAATACTTTTTTACCCATTCTGTAGGTTGTCTTCTCAGTTTGTTGATTGTTTCTTTTGCTGGGAAGAACTTTTTAGTGTGACATAGTCCTTCTTCTTTACCTTTTATGTCGTTGCTTATAACTTAAGTGTCAAATCTAGAAATTCATTGCCAAGACCCATATCAAGGAGCTTGTTTCCCATGTTTTCTTCTAGGAGTTTTGTGGTTTCATGTCTTATGTTTGTCTTTAATCCATTTTGAGTTAATTTTTATGGGTAGTGTAAGAACAGGGTCTAGCTTTTTTCTTTTACATGTGAATATCCAATTTTCCCAGCACCGTTTTATTGAACACACTGTCTTTGAGTATTCTTGGCTCCATTGTCAAATATTACTTGACCAGATATGCATGGGTTTATTTCTTGGCTCTCAATTGTGTTCCATGGTATTTTTGTCTGTTTTTATGCCAGTAACATATTGTTTTGATTACTGTAGGTTACTGAAATTAGGAAGTATGATGCCTCCTGCTTTGTTCTTCTCAGGATTGTTTTGGCTCTTTGATGTCTTTTGTGGTTCTATATACATTTTAGGATTGTTTTCTCTACTTCTATAAAAAAAAAAGTGCCATTAGCGGGGCACCTGTGTGGCTCAGTCAGTTAAGCATCTGCCTTTGGCTCAGGTCATGATCTCAGGGTTCTGGGATCAAGCTCTGCACCAGGCTCTCTGCTCAGTGGGGAGTTTGCCTCTCCCTCTTGCTCTCCTTCTGTGCTTTCCCTCTCTCTCCCTCTCAAATAAATAAATAAAATCTTTTAAAAAATGCCATTGGAATTTTGATAGGTATTGCACTGAATCTATAGATAGCTTTTGGTAGTATTGACATTTTAACACTATTATTTCTTCTGATCCATGAACATGGGTTATCTTTCCATTTATGTCCTCTCAATTTCTTTTATCAGTGTCTTATAGTTTTCAGAGTAGAGACCTTTCACCTCTGGTTTATTCCTAAGTATTTTATGTTTTTTTTTTTTTTTAAAGATTTTATTTATTTATTTATTTGACAGAGAGAGAGAGAACACAAGCAGGGGGAGCAGCAGGCAGAGGGGAGAGGGTGAAGCAGGCTCCCCGCTGAGCAGGGAGCCTGATGCAGGGCTCAATCCCAGGACCCTGGGATCATGACCTGAGCCGAAGGCAGACACTTAATTGACTGAGCCACCCAGGCACCCCAGTATTTTATTGTTTTTGATGATGTTATAAATGGGATTATTTTATTTCTTTGTCAGATAACTCAGTGTATAGAAATACTACTGATTTTTGTGTGTTAATTTTATATCCTGCAACTTTACTGAATTCATTGATTGAATCTAAGAGTTTTCTAGTTGAGTCTTTAGGATTTTCTGTTTATAAAGTCACATCACCTATAAACAGAGACAGGTTTATTTCTTCCTTTCTAATTCTGATGCCTTTTATTTTTCTTGACTGGCTGCTCTTGCGAGAACTTCCAGTACTATGTTGTATAGGAGAAGTGAGAATGGGCACCTTTGTCTTGTTCCCGAACTTAGAGGAAAAGCATTCAACCTTTCATCATTGAGTATGATGTTAGCTATGGGCTTTTCGTAAATAATCTTTATTATGTTGAGGAACATTCCTTCAATACCTAATTTGTTCAGAGTTGTATCATAAGTGGATGTTGGATTTTGTCAAATGCTTTTTTGCAGCTATTGAAATGATCATTTGATTTCTGTTTTCATTCTATTAATATGTCACTGATTGATTTGCATCCCAGGTTGAACCATCCTCATATCCCGTGTGTAACTCCCACTTGATCATGGTGAATGATTCTTTTAATGTGCTGCTGAATTTGGTTTGCTATTATTTTACCAAGAATTTTTGTATCTATATTCATCAGGGACATTGTCCGTAGTTTCCTGATAACATTCTTTTCTCGCTTTGTTATGAGGGTAATGTCAGCCTTCTAAAAGGAAACATTACAACTCAAACCACAGAAATACATAGAATCATACAAGACTATTCTGTCTCATGTAAGAATAGTTACCCCTGCTTTCTTTTTGTTACCATTTGCTTGAAATATCTTTTTCCATCCTTTCACTCCCATTCTATGTGCGTCTTTAATGCTAAAGTGAGCCTCCTATAGTCAGCATCTTGTTGGATGTTGTTGTTTCATTTTTTAATCCACTCAGCCATTCTAAGTAAGGGCTTACTGTTGCCATTTTGTTCGTTGTTCCTTGTTTCTTATCCTGCTTTTTTTTTTTTACTGTTTTGGTGTCTTGCGGTTATCAGTGGGCTTTGACTTCTTTATCATGTTCTTTTGTGTGATTACTACAGATTTTTCCCTTGCGGTTACCATGAAACTTACCTAAAATACCTTTTTTTTTTTAAAAAAAAGATTGATTTATTTTAGAGAGTGAAAGAGAGAATCCGGAAGCAGACTCCCCACTGAGTGCAGAGCTTGATATGGGGGTGAATCCCAGAACCCCAAGATCATAACCTGAAATCAAGTTGGCTGCTTAACTGACTGAGCCACCCAGGTGCCACACTTACATAAAATATCGTACAATTATAACACCCTATTTGAAGATAATAACAACTCAACTTTAATAGAATTCCTAAGCTTTACATTTTGACTTCTTCTCTGCCTCACCTTTTAGATTGTTATAATGTACAAATTATTTTAGTTATGATTATTTTTACTGTTTTTTAACTTTAAAGTTGTAAGTGGATTACATATCACCTTTACCATACTACGCAATCCAACTTGAACTATATTTTACCATTGCCAGTGAGTTTTACGCTGCCTTTTTTATTTTCATGTTAATTAGTATGCTTTTGTTTCCACGAAACAGCTCCCAATAGCATTTCTTGTAAGGCAGGTCTAGAGGTGATGAATTTCCTCTGCTTTTGTTTGTTCAGGAAAATGTTTATCCTGTCTTCATTTCTGAAGGACAGTTTCATTGGTTATAGCATTTTTGCTTAACAGGTTGGTTGGTTTGTTTATTTTCAGTAGCTTGAATATGTCATCCCATTCCCTTCTGGCCTGAAAGGGAGCTGTTGAAAATCTGCCAGTAGTCTCATTGGGTTTCCCTTGTATATAACTTCTCTCTTGTCTCTTGCTGCTGTTACAATTCGTTGCCTTTCACATCTGACCATTTAGTTATGTGACTGGGTGTGGCTCTATTCAGGGTCAGCCTATTTGGGGGTCCTCAGGGTCTGTTGGGTCTGCATGTCTATTGCTCTCTTCAGGTTGAGGAAGTTTTCCACCATTGTTGCTTTTTAAAAAATTGAAGTATAGTTGACACACAGTGTGACATTAGTCACAGGTGTACAGTTGATCTCTCTTTACATGATGCTATGGTGACCACAAGTGTCGCTGTCATTTATCACAACACTATTAGTTATATTCCCTGTGCTGTATGGACCTTTTCTCTCTGTGTCTCTCACTTGCACACCCCGCCTCTGAAGCCATCAGTTTGTTCTCAGGATTTATGGGTCTGTTTCTACTTTTTGTTTTGTTCTTTATATTCCACATATAAGTAAAATCATCTTGTACTTGTCTTCCTCTGACTTATTTCACTTAGCATAATACCCTCTAAGTCCACCTATGTTGTGCAAGACCTCATTCTTCTTTTATGTGCAAGACCATATCTTCTTTATATGCTCATCTGTCGGGACACGTGGGTTGCTTCTGTATCTTGGCTATTGTAAATAATGCTGCAATACACATTGGGGATGCATGTATCTTTGCAAATGAGTGTTCACATTTTCTTTGGGGAAATAGTAGTGGAATTACTGGATCATATGGTATTTCTCTATTTCATTTTCTGAGGAATCTCCATACTGTCTTCCACGGTACATCTTTTTGTGCCCATACCATGCTGTTTTGATTACTGCAGCTTTAAAGTATATCTTGAAATCTGGAATTGTGTTACTTCCAGCTTTGTTGTTCTTTCTTAAGATTGCTTTTGCTATTTGGGGTCTTTTGTGGTTCCATACAAATTTTAGGGTTATTTGGTCTAGTTCTATGAAAAATACTGTTGGTATTTTTATAGAGATGGCATTGTATCTGTAGATTGCTTTGGACAGTATGGAAATTTTAATGATATTCTTCCAATCCATGAGCATGTAATATCTTTCCATTTGTTTGTGTTGTGTTCAATTTGTTGTATCAGTGTTTTATAGTTTTCAGAGTACAGATCTTTCACCTCCTTGGTTAAATTTACTCATAGGTATTTTATTTATTTTGGTGCAACTGGAAATGGTATTTAGCACACTTAGTAAATGGGACTGTGTTCTTTCTGCTATTTCATTATTAGTGAATAGCAACAACCAATATGTGTGTATTTATTTTGTATCCTGAAACTTTACTGAATTCATATATTACTTCTGTTTTGGGGGGAGGCTTTAGGGTTTTCTGTGGATAGTGTCATGTCATCTGCAAATAGAGAAAGTTTTACTTCTTCCTTGCATTTTATTTCTTTTTCTTGTCTGATTGCTGTGGCTAGAACTTCTAGTACTATATTGGATAAGAGTGGTGAGAGTGGACATCTTTCTCTGTTCCTGATCTTAGAGTAAAAGTTTTCAGTTTTTCACCACTAAGTATAATGTTAGCTGTGGGTTTTCATATATAGCTTTTATTGTGTTGAGGTATGGTCCCTCAAACCCTAGAGTTTTTATCATGAATGGTGTTGTATTTTGTCAGATACTTTCTCTGCATCTATTGAGATATGATTTTTATCCTTCATTTTCTTAATGTGGTATTTCACATTGATTTGTGAATAAATCCCACTTGTTGGTGGTGAATGATGTTTTCGATGTATGGTTGAATGTAGCTTGCTAATATTTTGTGTAGGATTTTTGGACCTGTATTCTTCAGGGAAATTGGCCTGTGGTTCTGTTGTTTTTGTTTTGTTTTTTGTAGTGTCTGTCTGGTTTTGGTGTCAGGATAATGCTGGCCTTGCAGAATGTATTTGGAAGCTTTCCTTCCTCTCCCATTTTTTTTTTTTTAATAATTTGAGGGGAATGCATATAAACTCTTCTTTAAATGTTTGGTAGAATTCACTTGTGAATCCATCTGGTCCTGGGCTTTCATTTGTCAGGAGTTTTTTGATCGATTCCATTTCATTACTTGTAACTGGTCTGTTCAGATTTTCTACTTCTGATTCATATTTGGAAGATTGTATGTTTCTAGGAAATTATCCATTTCTCCTATATTGTCTAATTTGTGGGCATATAATCTTTGTGGTTGTGTCTTACAATCCATTGTATTACTGTGGTGTCAGTTGTTACTTCTCATCTTTCATTTCTGAGTTTTATTTGGTTCCTGTCTTTTTTCTTAGTGAGTCTGGCTAAAAGTTTATCAATTTTATCTTTTTGAAGTACCAGCTCTTGGTTTGACTTTTTTTTCCATTGTGTTTGTTGTTGTTTTGTCTTTATTTCACTTATGTGTGCTCTTTATTATTTCATTCCTTCAACTAACTTTGGAATTTGTTCTTTTCCTAATTCCTTTAGGAATGAGGTTAGTTTGTTTGAGGTTTTTCTTGTTCCTTAAGGTAGGCCTGTATTGCTATAAACTTCCCTCTTCCAGTGGCTTTTGCTGTGTCCCAAAGGTTTTGACCTTTATTCTCATTTTAATTTGTCTCCACGTGTTTTTAAATTTCCTCTGATTTCTTCACAGACCCATTTGTTTAGTAGCATGTTGATCAGCCTCCACATGTTTTTTTTTCCAGTTTTTTCCTTGTGATTAGTTTCATACCTCTGTGGTTAGAAAAAAAAATGCATGATGATTTCAATCTTCTTAAATTTATTGAGACTTGTTTGGTGGCTTAACATGTGATCTATTTTATATAATATCCCATGTGTTCTTGAAAGAAATGTGTATTTGTTCTGTATGTATCTGTTTAGACCAGATTAACTTACATGCTGTTCAAGGATATAGTTTCCTTCTTGATATTCTGCTTGGATGATATATTCATTGGTGTAAATGTGGTATCGAAGTTCTGTACTATCATTTTATTATTATCAGTGTCTCCCTTTTTGTCTGTTCATCTTTGTTTTATATATTAGGTGTTCCAACATTGGTTGTACATATATTTACAATTGCTGTATCCTCTTGGTGGATTGATCCCTTTATCATTTGTAATGTCCTTCTATGTCTCATTACAGTCTTTGTCTGATAAGAGTATTGCTACCCTGGTCCTTTTTTTTTTTTTAACTTCCATTTACATGGAATTTTTTTCCACATCCTTTCACTTTCAGTCTGTAGGTATCTTTAGGTCTGAAGTGTGTCTCTTGTAGGCAGCATATAAATGGGTTGGGTTTCTTTTGTTCTTCCATCCTACCACCCTATGTCTTTTGATTGGAGCATTTTGACCATTTACATTTAAAGTAATTACTGACAGTATATACCTATTGACATTTTGTTAGTTGCTTTTTGGTTTTTGTAGTTCTCCCTTTTTTCTCTTGTTCTCTATTGATGACTTTCTTTAGTTTTATTCTTTTGATACTTTCTTATTTTTTTGTGTATCTATATCAGGTTTTTTATTTGTGGTTACCATTAGGCTCATATAAAACATCCTATGTATATAGCAGTCTATATTATGTTGATGGTCGCTTAAGTTTGAACATAGTCTAAAAGAACTACATTTTTTACTACCCTCTCTACTTTTTATGTATACATTGTCATATGTTACATAGTTTTGCGAGTCCCCTTTTAAGATATTTTACATCTTCTTTTAACTTTTTTTTTTTTAAGGTTCTTAAGTGTTTGTTCTACTTCCTTTACTGGATTTTTGCTTTTAGTTAGAAAATTGTTTTCTTTCATAATTTTCTTACTTTCAATTCCAATTAAAGCCCTTTAACATTTCTTGTAAGGCCAGTTTAGTGGTGATGACCTCCTTTAACTTTTGTTTCTCTGAGAACCTTTTTATTTTTCCTTCGATTCTGTTTGTTTTTGTTTTTTTAATTTTAGAAAGAGTGAGTAAGGGGAGGGACAGAGTGTGGAGCCTGATGCGGGCTCGATCCCACAACCCTGAGCTCATGACCTGAGCTGAAACCAAGAGTCAGCTGCTTAACTGACTGCACCACCCAGATGCCCCACATTTTTCCTTCAATTCTGAATGATAGCCTTGCCAGGTAGAGTATTCTTGGTTGTAGGTTTTTTCCTTTTGGCACTTTGCGGGCCAGGAGGGAGTGGCATGATATCATCAGAGTTTCTGCTGAAAAATCAGCTGATGGCCTTATGGGGTTTCCCTTGTACTAGTTGTAACCAGTCGTTTAAAATTCTGGCTTTATCATTAAACTTTGACGTTTTAATTATTTTGTGTTTTTGTACGGACCTCCTTGGAGTTCATCTTGTTTGGAACGTTCTCTGCTTCCTGAACCTGGATATCGGTTTCCCTCCACAGGTTAGGGACATTTTCAGCTCTTATTTTTTCAAATAAGTTTTCTGCCTCTTCTCTCTTTTCTTACTGGGACCCTTATAAAGCTAATGTATGTTTGCTTGATGTTGACCAAAAGATCCCGTCACCTGTCTTCACTTCTACAAATTTTTTCTTTTCACTGTTCAGGTTAGGTGCTTTCTAATCCTCTGTCTTCCAGATCACCGATGGGTTCATTCTCCTGCATCTACTAGTTTGTTGTATTTTTCTTTTCGGTTATTGTATTCTTCAACTCTGATTGGTCCTTTTTTATATTTTTCGTTTCTTTGGGTAAGTTCTGCATTCGCTGACTCTTTTTCTCCAGGCCAGTGAGCGTCTTTATGATCATTACTTTAAACTCATCGGGTGGATTACTTATCGCCATTTCACGGAGTTCTTTTTCTGTGGTTTTTGTCTTATTCCATTTGGAGCCTACTCCTGTGTCTCCTTATTTTGACTTTGTGTTTGTTTCCATGAATTAGGTGGAACAACTACTTCTTCCAAACGCAAAGGAATGGACATGTATGGTCATCCTGTGTAAACTGTGTGTTCCTGGTTCCTTTGGCTGGCTCAAGCTGTGCCTGGTGTGGGCTGGGGTTCCAGGGTGCTCTCTGCTGAGGGCACCTTGAAAGAATAGCTGAAGCTGAAGTTCTGGGGTGCTCCCTGGTGGGTGGCTGGAACCGAGGCAGGTACTAGCTGGGTGTTCCCAGGGTGCTTTGTGCAGGGAGTGCCCTGGGTAGGGGGTGGTTCTGGGAAGCAGATGTGAGTCAGGGTGCCCTAGCAAGTCATCTGGAGCCGACGTGGTATAGGCCTGAAGTGTTCCAGGGTACTGTATGTGATACCTTGGTGAGACAGCTGGGGCTACAGTGAGCACGGATTAGGCACATCTCAGGGTGTGCTGTGCTGGGGCCACTTTGGTTGGACAGTTGGGGGTAGTGTAGGCTAGGGTCCCAGGATTCACTGAGGCAGTAAGCTAGGGCTCCCAGCCCCTGCTCCTATCCATGCTATCAAGATGGAGGGAGATTGTAAACTATGGTGGTCACCAGCTCCTCTGACCTGAAGAGAGTTCCAGCAGCTCTCCTGACATTAGGCAGATTTCTAGGGCTGGATCCCTTACATCCTTGCTGTTCTTTTAAACCACAGCTCTTTTTGTGTGCCCCAGGGCATCCAGGACTGGTCTGGGCTAGGTGCCCAGGGCTCACTGGGGTGGCAGGCTCGCTATTTTATCCAGACCCTGCTCCCTCCAGTGCTATCAAGGTGGAGGGGGAATGTAAACCATGGCGCTTGCCAGTCCTTCTGACCCAAAGAGAGTTCCAGCAGTTCTGCTGCCATCTGGCAGAGTTCTAGGGCTTAATCTTATATAGTCTAGTTGCTCTTTTAACCACAGGTTGTTTTCTGTGCTCCAGAGCAATGAATCTATGCATCGTCCCTCAGTACTACCCCTTCCCTATGCAGTCTGTAGCATGAGGGGTAGGGGTTTCCTTCATTACAGTGTCTCCACCTCTCTTGCCCTTCTGTGCTCTGTCATGTTGTGCAAAAGCTGCTCATTCAGCTCACAGTTCCTCAGGAGGAACTGCTCTGTAACTAGCTGTAGATTTGGTGTATATGTGGGAGAAGTAAGTTCAGGGTCTCCCTTTATTGCTGTCTTAGACCAGAAGCCCAGCCATTGTTGCTTTAAGTATACTTTTATCCTTTTCTCTCTTCCTTCTTGAATTTCCATAATGCTGATAGTTTCTTTCATTGGGTTCTGTAGGTTGCGATCTCATCTTTTTCATTTTTTCTGACTGGATAATTTGTCCAATCATCCCGGTTGCTGATTTTTTCTTCTGCGTAGTCGAGTGTGCTTTTGAATTCTTCAGTTCAGTTACTGTATTTTCCAGCTCTAGGATTTTTTTTTTTTGATGGTTTCTGTTTCTTTGTTGAACTTCTCATTTTCATTTTCCTAATTTTGTTTAGCCACCTATGTGTTCTTTGACAGCTCACAGATCTCTATTTCCTTAGGGTTAGTAATTAGTGCCTTAATTAGTTTGCCTTGGTGTGGTCATACTTACCTGACTTATTGTGATGACTGATCACCAGTTAGCTACTTTGGTATCTGCAAGTGGTAAGTGATCTCCTCTCCCAGACTTTACAGGTTCATTTTGGCAGACAGAATTCTTCAACAGCTCAGTTTGGGTTTCTGAACGTGTCTACTGGTAACATCCTAGGGCAGGTGGGCCTACTGTTAGGGGCTATTTTGGGGCATGGCAAGTGTTTAAGCTCTGAGGTCATGGGTGGGTGGGTGTGCCACTGACTGAGAACAGCTGGGTAGGATGGCTGGCTTGGTTCCCTAAGTAAGGCTGTAAGATGGACACCAAGTTGCCTGGATTCTCTGGGTAGTCTTTCTTACTAGATGGTCACAACTGGGTCTTATACTCAGCAGTTAAAGTGGGGCTATGAATTATCTTCCCTGCCCTGCCAGGGCAGCAAGACAGGACCCAGGGCCTGCATAGTTTGTTGTCTGGGGACCTGAAGCAAGAGTACGCACTGGATATCCTGGGCAGGTGAGGCTACCAGTTTTGCTCTGCAGACAAGGAAAGCCACAGGGTTTGCTCTTTGTGAGCAGGGCTGTTGGATGGGCTATGCAATTTCTGATGCGTTCTGGTGAGGTGCCTTGGTCAGAGAGGCTGAGCGCTCTTCAGCAATGAGTGGGGCTATGAATTAGTTTCCTTGCCTGGACACAGCAGGAGAGGCAGGTCAGAGGCCAGTAAGGCTCTTTGTTGTCCTTACCCGAGCTGACTCATGCCACAGTTTTTCTGGCTGAGGAGGACGCCTTGCTTTGCTCTGAGGGCAATCAGCTCTCCCCACCTACCCCTCAGCCTGAATGTTGCCAAGTCTTATGTAGTTTACAGGTGTTCTCACCAGGCCTTCCTGTCACGTGGGTCTGGGGACTACTCTCCACAGCCTCGAGCTGTGACTCAACCCTTTTGCCTGGGAGGGCCCCGTTCAGGCAACTTTTAATTTTCCCCATCAGGCTTTCTTGTTGAGAGGGGCCAAGAGCCAGGCTCTACTGAGTGTGGGGTTATGACCCAGTTTTTCTGCCTGGAGATGGGGCAGACCAGGCTTCAGGGCTGATAAAACTCATCTGAGGACCCAAATCAGACCTGAACCCTGCTGCAGTCCCAGGGATCGGACTGTACCCCTGACTCGGTTCTGCAAATGAACCGAGCCACTGCGTGGGATTACTACTTGGGCACCGCAGGTATGCACTAGGTCTGCCCAGATCCAAGTGTTGCTTGTGGAAAGGCCCCTCCCTGCTTCTCTGTCCCAATCATATTCCCAGTTTTTGAGCCCCGCAGATTCCCCTGTAATCTCTCTGAGGCAAAACCAGCTCCCTTGAAGCAACCCACAATCCTGGATCTCACCTTCGGGCTCTCAGAAGACGTCCCAGCATGGGGCCAGTCACGGGCCAGGGAAGAGGCACTATGGGCAGCATGTAGCCATGCCCCTTCCCTTGTAGTGTGGTCTGTTTTAGCCTCACTCCCACGTTCAGGGATTGTCTTCTTGGTGTCTTGTCCAGGAATAGTTGTTTGCTCCCCCTCACAAGAACAACAGCTAAGTCCAGTATGGCCTGTGTTGGCAACTTGGTGATATCACTTCTTGCACGTCTTAGGAATCCTGAAATGTAGTAGTACAAAGCTGGTTTTTCGTTACTTAATGCCCCTGGCTACCACTTTATCACATTGTAGATCCGCCCTGAGGAACATGGCTTTGATGCAGCCAGACCTTTATTTCCCACTAAGAACCCAAGACTCCAAATGAGGAGAGCTGGCCTAGACAACTCCACTAGCCATCTGTTAACATGTAGAGCTGAGAAAACCCCCTCCGACCAAGCAATTTTCCTTTCAGATACCTTTTTGTGGCAAATGAACTCAAAAAGAGGGTAAAAAAGCTTTTATATGTAAAGATGTCTCCTAGCATCTTTGTTTGCAGTTGTAAAAAAAAAAAAAAAAAAAACAAACAAACAAAAAAAAACACCTAAATGTTTGCCAGTAGGCAGCTTGTTAGATTAGTAGAGAATTTGGCAACCATTGTAAATACTATGGGAGTTCATTTCAACATGGAGAATGTCTAAGTTTAAATGTTAAATGAAGGGAGCTCGTGCAAGTTTATACTTACATGATTGCAGTTATATAAAACTAGAAACCACTAACTTGTGCCTGGAACAAAGACTAGAATACATAAAAATTAGACTATCATTGAATAGTAGATTCTATCATTGAATAGTAGATTCTATAATTTGTCATCTAATGAAATATTATAGTAAATGTTGACTTCTAAAAGACACCACTCAAAATTATAATAGTGGTTTATTGTCCTCTTATTCTTGCAGACCTAACCAAAGTTGGAGGTTTGCAGACCCTAATTATACACATAAATACTGTAAATATTGCCAACTATTTGAGATGGATTGCTTATTTTGGGTTTAGCATGCTAACCTTCGGGTCTTTTACTAAAATGGCCTTGTTAAAAGTCAGGATTCTGCAAAATAATTTCATAGATTCCTTGAATTCCATTTTTTTTCTTTTTTGTTAGTTGCCATTTATAGATCTCTGTGGGGGGAGGGAGGGAACCAACCTGAAATATAAAATTAAGGGAAAAAAATGTCTCTTTACAGGTGTTCCATTACCCAAAGAAGACATTTCTGCCCCTCTGATCTCTAGCTCACCAGTGAAGGAAGCCCGGGAGTACGAAAACCCCCCAAGTGAAGAGGAAGAGAAAATCAAAGAAGAGCCCCTGACCATCTCCGAACTGGCATACAACCCAAGTGCCAGCCTGCTCCCCACCCCTGTGGATGACGATGAGATTGACATGCTCTTTGACTGTCCATCGAGGCCGGAGTTGGAAAGAGAAGACACAGATTCGTTTGAGGAGCTGGAAGCAGACGAACATGCCTTTTTGATGGCGGAAGAAGAAGAGCTGAAGGAGGCTCGCCAAGCTTTGTCGTGGAGCTATGACATTCTGAGCGGCCATATTCGGGTGAACCCACTGGTCAAGAGTTTTTCCAGGCTCCTGGTGGTGGGCCTGGGGCTGCTGCTCTTTGTATTCCCCCTGCTCCTCCTCCTTTTGGAGTCAGGTATTGATCTCTCCTTCTTATGTGAAATCCGCCAGACGCCAGAGTTTGAGCAGTTTCACTATGACTACTACTGTCCTCTAAAGGAGTGGGTGGCTGGCAAAGTAACCCTCATTCTCTACATGCTGGGTTGCTCATAAAGTTCGTATCGCATATGACTAAGGGCTATATTCAATACTAGTGGTTTGCTTTTTGTTTTTGTTTTTTTCAGCAAATGCCTGGTTCTGAATGGTCACAGGGCCATGGACAGGTTCCTTACTGACTACTGAAAACTTTAAGTTAGCTTTCTGTAATTCACGGCAATTAAGTTCAAGTCAGATACAGTTATTTTCGTTACAGGTCAGGAAGATGGCCTTTAAATAACCAAAAATGTGTTTATTTTTTATTATATGACAGACATACTCTTTCTCTATTATATTATAATACATTGAGCTGAATTAGATTTCCCCTTTTTTTATAGTTAGCACCATTATAAGGTTCAGAATTTTAGGAACAACCCAAGAGAACGTTTTTGAATATAATCCTTAGTGAAGACAATGTCCTCTAACCAATGCCTATACAACTAAATTTATGCTGGGCTTTTGTTTTCTGTTTTTTTTTAAAATATTTTTATGTGTTCAAAATATTTTGGTAAATTTTTAGCAAAAAAAAAAAAGCAGCCTCCTGGAGTTATTTAAGTAAGTGTACAGATCATAAGACTAATGCACAAGGGGTATGTCAGGAATTTTCTAATGTTTTGGCACTGGGTTGTTTTTTACAATACTTTTGGCTGAACCAATTGCATAATTTGTTGTTACCTGCGTATGAGATAGATAGAAAATAGGTAGAAAGACACTGTAGTAAGTAAGCTCTTGAAATGGAGGATGGAGGAACTGAGAAGACTCAAGTGGACACAGGGTGGTCCATTTTTTCAAAGTATTTGGACAAGATGACTTATTACCTTCATTTGCATTCTGTCCACGTAGTTTGGGTGGGGAAGCAGAATGTCTTTAAAAGAAGGTGAAACTTCAAAAGAAAAAAGTTTAAAGTGATGCTAGTTAATTGCATATTATTGTACATTAACCCAAGAGTAGAAACAGATGGGAATTGGGCAAGTAGCAAAACAGTTCTGGGGAGGCTGCTACCCCAGGAGTGGTAGGCAAACCATCTTTTATGAAAGCGGTGGTGATGCATGGTATCGGCTGGTGTAAAGAATGTGCACTTGCTGTCCGCGTTGAATATGTTTAAGTGGGTCTAAATAAAAGTGGAGAAACCTTAAGGCATATTTTTTGGGTCCCTCATGCCATTCATTGTGACTCAGTGGAAGAAACTTCAAAAGAAGTGTGAGAGAGAAAGAGAGGATATGAAAAGAATGGCGGTTGGCTTTTTGATAAATGCTAATGATCTTCCTTGGTGGTGGCCATTATCCTCTTTTCCTTAAGATCGTCACTCGTTCCTAATTGGGGCTTCCATTAAGAAAGTGGAAGGGACTCATCAGAGGATCTAGCATTTCAGCTTGGGTGAAATAGTAAAAGGACTTCCTAACCAGAGAGCAGAGGGAACAAATGTTCTAGTACCTTCCTTCATACCATAAGATCCAAAATAGAAAGGCTCTGATGCTTCCCCAGGCGGAGTACTTACCAATGCTGTGGTATAATTGAGGAAGAACAGAGTATGGAGCTCAGGGCATAGTGCATTCGGATTTCTCCAGGGATCGAGAATATTCTATTGCCTTCATTCACAAAGAGATCGGGTGCCCGTATTCTCTAACTGCAATAGACGCTCCGACTCTGGCATTAGCATCATTTCTAAATTGGCCATTCATGGAGCTCTGAGTGCTCTATTCAAGTTTGAAAATAAGTTTTAAAAGTTCGCTTTAAGGGGCGTCTGGGTGGCACAGCATCTGCCTTCAGCTCAGGGCGTGATCCCGGCGTTATGGGATCGAGCCCCACATCAGGCTCCTCCGCTGGGAGCCTGCTTCTTCCTCTCCCACTCCCCCTGCTTGTGTTCCCTCTCTCGCTGGCTGTCTCTATCTCTGTCGAATAAATAAATAAAATCTTTAAAAAAAAGAGTTAGCTTTAAAAGGCTTCAGTTGCACAAACTATGATATACATTTGCTATGAAGTTTGTAAGGTGTTTTCTCCCATGTGCTTTCAGTGATTTATTTTGCTTTTTATTGAAGAATATTTAATACCTGAAATTTGATACCAACATAGAATATATTTTCTATAGTTTATTTTGGAAGTTTTCAAATGGCCAGCTTTGAAATTGAGGGTTTTTACCCCTTTGTTATGACTTCCAAGGCATAGTTGCTGACTAAAGGGTACCCCAGTGTAGTCTGCACAAACTTAGTCCCCCTTGTAATCACGCTTCATAGCTTTGCCTTTGACGTTCTAACCATAACGAACCTAGCCCCTGCCCTTCTAAAGTAATATTAAATATTTTAATTATGGAAGTAATATATTGCCCATCATAAAATACTGAAATACTGACAGGATAAACACCACACAGAAGCCAACCATGCAGATTTACATCAGGGAGTCATCCATATATTTTAACATTGCCAGCTAACATCTCTTTTAGGCAAAAATGTCCTTACTGAATAGAAATGATTTTAAGCGAAGGAGTTAACAGAATAGGGTCTGCCGATTTTAAGCAATAGCCACCAAACCTAAAACTGGGATCCTGAAATGCCATTTTGTCAGAATGGAATCAGCGTCTTAGAAATATCCACTTCAGTTCTGTTGAGAGAGTCGCCAGCTGCCCGAATCAAATGAGAAAAGTGCTTCCAAAGATGGAGAGTATATAATATAGTGAGATACAGAATTCAAAGCAAGTGTGTGAGTATATGTATATTCCATATTCTTGGTATAGGTGTGTTTAGATATGAATCTGTATATATGTGTGTATTTGCATACACACAACTGATATGCCCTTCATACAGAGTTCTGTTTATTTTTCCGCAATTGAGGAGTTTGTGACATGCTATTGTTCCTTTTTCCTCTCAGATATCATGGGGTAAAACCCACAGTCTCAAAGGTTTCAATTTTCCATGGAAACAACTGTGTGTACATTTGTGGTTTTATATACACACATATATGGCAAATACATATACACACACAATCTTGTCTTTAGTGCTAATGCAAGATGGATCATGAAAAAAAATGTAGGTAAAGTATCGTGTATTTCTGTCTGTGCTTGGAACATACTGTAAAATGTTAATGTATTTGGAATATATTTTGTGGTTTGTCTAATATTTATAAAGACAACTCGGGGAAGAATTCAAAAGGTGATTTCACTGAAATACTAGAGATATGGGGGCCATGTTACCTGTGATTGGAGCCTTATCTTTGTATAGTAAAATCTGCATTTCTATGTCAACATCCAGATTGTTTTATATGTTAATATGGTGGCAGGAATCCCTAATAAAAATACTCTGGGGAAAAATGTTTCTGCAATCATTTAGTTTTATTCAAAGTAAAGTTGCATAAATAGCCTGCTGGAACTACAGAAAGGTGCCGTATAGGACTGTGAATGAGGTCACCCTTGAATGGTGATAGTATGAAAAAAAAAAATCACAGGTAATGGATGGGGTTAAGCCCTTGCATAAATCACTCAGACTACACCCAGGAGTATTGAGTGTTCTGAAAATGGACCCAAACATAAAAGACAGCTATAGCATTAAGATAGCTAGAGAAATAGCAAAGCATGGGAAAAAATAGATGAGACATGTTCTTCATTATAGATAGGAGGAAGGCTTTCAGGATGTCAGGTTAGTAGGTCATCAGGTCTGGCAGAAAAGGGTGCTTTCCTGTGCCAGAGAGAGCTCCCTCCGACTCCACTCTCCACGCTTGCCATGAAACCTCAACCTGTTCATGGACCCTAGTAGAACCTTATTCTTCTACTCTTGCCCTTCCCTCCAAACAGCATGGCCTGAAAGGCCCGCTGCTTTGGTTTGTCGCAAAGCTAACCATTCCATCCCTGACGGCTACCTCAGAAGGTGTTACTGTGAAGGAAGCCAAAGGGGCTGCCTGTACGGCGGGAATGCCATGGGTGTCGAGCCAAATTGCACCGCAGCTGTGGTGGCCTCTTGAGTCTGTCAATCTCTGTTTTACTGAGCTTTAATTGACATAAAATTGTATTCGTTTTAGGTGTACAACATGGTTAGATATATGTATATGTTGTGAAATGATCGCACAGGACGTTTAGTCAATATCCATCACCTCAAGGATCACAAAATTTTTTCTTGTGATGAGAACTTGTAAGACCTACTCTCTTAGCGACCTTCAGTACAATACGGGATTGTTAACTAGAGTCCCCATGTTGTACTATTACATCTCCAGCCAGAACTTATAACCGGAAGTTTGTACCTTTTCATCATGGCCCCATCTCGGCGGTAGGGAGTGGCGGAGGGAGGTCTGTCAGGTTCTTACTCAGCGGCCGTCAGAGGTCCAGGCTGTAGAGTGCAGGCAAGGAAAAGAATTCTGTGGTCATTACTCAGGCATGAGGTGACTTAGGGACCCGCGGTCCCAGCTCCAGCAGCTGTAGCTAGCGCCTTTGTTTGGCTTAGTGTCTGCAGACTGTAAGGTTCTCACCAAGTGACCCTTGACTACTTATTCCTTGAGCAGTCCAGGCTCCAGCCCCAACCTCACCTCTTGGGAGAACGCTTTTCCTCATTCCTCCATTCCTTTGCTTAGCCAAATAGGGAAGAGCTCTCCTAACCACACCCCAGCCTGGCAGGAAAGTACTGGGGAGAAGCTTTCACCTCTGGGCTGACCTCGGGATGGTTGTGGTTGATGAATTTGAGACTCTTTGGGCCATCTTTCTCTACTGGGTGGAGATAATGTACTAAAGGTCCCTGCTTACTTGTCCTCCTGCTTCTTCTCTCTCTCTCTTTCTCTTGGACCTGCTTTTGGGCTTCCAGTCTACATGCAGTAAACAGACCCAGCAGGACCTGCCCGTGGTGGGCCCAGCCAGGACTCGGCTCTCCACCTTCCAGCCTCGGTCTGTGACAGGGTGGGTAAGTTTGGCAAGCCTCGCCCAGTGGGCTCAGCTGTCGTCACTTCAGAGAGGACAGAAGAAGCTCTCGCTTGGGTCTCAGATACCAGCTGTGTTCTCCAATCCATTAATAAAACTGATTTTAATCCTCTCCTGGCCCTTGGTGTCTATTGTCTACTGGGAACTGAGGTGGTGGCCGGGGGCAAGATTCACACTAAGTACGCTCCAGAATATTTAGGATCTCTGCAACCCCCAGTGTTGCCAGCAAGGAGGAGAGGAGGAGAAGACTGCCTCTGGCTGAACCTCAGGCATCAGGGGATGTCTACTACCGCCACTGGCCCTGATCGGCCTTGCAAGTGGGTGCGGGAACTTGCGACTTAATATTAGGAAAGAACAAGGGGTGAGTTGGAACCACACATCGCTATTCTTCCTCTATGGCTGACGCTTACCCCAAATATCTCCTTGGAAAGAGACCCAAGGCCACTTCTCTGGTTGTAAAGGAAAACTCTTCGTAGGACAAAGGTTATACCTTCTGTGGGTACCAAGTACTGAAACATGTCTTGCAAATTACAGCAGCTCCCCCAGCTAACACTGGTCACCGTAAAACTCCCCATCCACAAGAATAATGACCATGAAAATTGGCTTTCTGAGGAGACCATCCTTCAAGGAAGAGAACAGACTAATAAACCCACATTCGTTTCCACTCTTGCTTGGCAGGCTTATCATAATAAGTTAAAAATTCAGTGTTTTGGTTTAAGCATCAATCTCCTGTAATTCCCTTGGTGAGAATCAGCTTCCTCCCATCCTGGCTCAGCCCAAGTGTCCTGACAGCCCTGACCTGCTGGTTCTGCCAAGTTGCAAACCAGACCTTGAACATGGTGGCCGCATAAACACGCTGCTTCCTGGTCACAGGGTTCCTGTGTAATTTACTGCCCAAACCAGAACTCCTCTGAGAGTGAAAGGGGGGTGTTTTTAACGATTATGTCACAACACCAGGTATGAGCTAGGACTACTCCAGACATTCTTCCTGTAAGGCTTGGCTCAGTCGGCCAGGTGCCCTCTTCCGACAACTGCTCCAACTTCTTTCTCTAAAATATCGATGAAGTAAAATAGGGAAGGATTATTGCCTGATACTCATATTCTCCTCCTTGCCATAAAAAATCAGATTGAAATTTACCAAAGTTTGTCCTATCATGTGATTTGGTATAAGACTATAAATTACACAGAAAACCATTTTAAATGAGACTTGCACTGAATATTTAATGCTACACACTTGACTTATTCACCATGTATAACGTGGAATTTCTTGTTAAAGGGAGGCAGGTGGCTTAGAATGATCTCAATGCTCCTTTTACCTCCACAGCCCTGAATTCGACATTTCTAGCTGCACATACAGAACACTGATCATCAGTTTAACCGTGAGCGACTGCTCACACCAAGCACACGCGAGCCAACTTGATCATTTGTACTGAGAAACGTCGGCCAGCTTGGCACCTGTTTGACATTAATGTTCCATGTGCGCTCTTCCCAGAACATAAGCTGCAATGTGAACCAAACATTATCAGGCACAAGGAATCACAGCAGGAAAGTGGCCTTTCAAGGCAGTCCGCCTCAACAGACCAGGCGTTCCCGCGCACATGCCTACCTTAAATGGCCTGGGGACACCTTGTACACATTTTACTGCAAGTCTCCCATTCTGTGAATTTCTTGTGCCAGAGACTGGCAGCTGAACACCAAAACCATTTCCTCTTCATCTTGTGCACAGACAGACCACACTTCCCAGCCCTTGTGAACTTAGGTAGGCTGTATTCCTGAGTTCTGGCCAGTGGAATTTGGACAGGAAGTGATCTGTATCACTTCCACGCCCTACACTTCCAAGGTGCAGGCCTCCCTTTTGCCACTGGCTGTTAGCACCTGCAGTGACCTTGAGGCCAGCAGTTGGGGTTATTAGAGCTGCCAACAACTTGGATGCCTGAATGACTGAGCGCAGAGCACCTCCCACTTCACCATAAACCGAACCCTTCTTGGAGCACTTGAGCGACAAAGTCCCAACTGGGCAACTTCCAAATCTCTTGCTGCTACCACTCCTCCTCCTCCGATTCAAGCTGGCTGTCTCACCCAGTGGAGGAGAGTACAGCTGAAAGCAGGTGTAGGGACTGCCCAGAACCACTCTACACAGGGGAGGAGGTGCCCTCCTGTACTTAGGAGCGCCAAATCTGGGTGGGGCCCTACTTTTGGTGCTAATGTGTCTTGTCACTCTTGCTTTCAGAGGCTAATTGGAATTGCCCATTATTAGGACCCAAGGTAGCTCCCCCCCCCCAAAGGCAAAATCACTCCTGGTTGAGAGCTACTGGGTGCAGGAGTCATTTCATGGGCATGTGACCTGTGAACTCGTATAGGGCCCTTCTCTCAAAGGTTTGGTTTACTGCTCCGCAATCACCATCTTGAAATTCTACATAATTTTATCTTTGAAGTTGTGTTTTGTAAGTTTGTCCAATGGGACAATGAAATGTGAAGATCGGTCAGGCAACAGTGGGCACTGCCCACTGGTGCAGTTGGCCTGGATACCAAGCACGCACACATACACACACAGGGGTGGTCTAAGGTCCCAGGGGTCCCTGAGGGGACTTCCTGCACCAGAACCTGAGCCCAGAGGAAGGGTGAAGAGGCAGCTGCCAGTAGAAACCAGCCCTGGAGAAAGGAGGTATTCCACTATGGGTGGCCCCAGAGCCCGTGGTGGGAGGCCAGCTTGCCCATCAATCCCTGGAACCCATCCTGAAGCATTTGCATGGATATCAACTCTGGCCTGAGCCCTGGAACAGTATCCGCCACCACTTAGGCAGGAAACTCTGATAGTAACTTATCACAACATCAAAGTGTGCACATAGGTATTACAATAAACTATACCGGAGAGTCAGTAGACTTCTTCAAAGAGCTTAGCATTTCTGGTTTTGAAAACCACTGCAACATTGCAAAACAAATATCCACAGGCCTAGAAATAGAAATCAAAGGTAAAGAGCCTCACATTCCACAGAAACTACCCCCGCCACTGCTATTTTCATATAGAAACTTCCATGGGCCAATTATTAACAAATAGACAATTATAAAATAGTTTTCCCTTGTGATTGAAGATATAGCATTAGAATTCATAAGTAGGCATTTTAAATTATATATAAATCACAAAACCAACTTTCGGCTTCTTGTACAACCTCTCCAAGTTACAGGAAAGACCAGAAGAAATATTAAAATGCCATTATGTAGAGTAACATTTAAACCTAAATTCAGACTTACAAAAAAAATGGATGTGTAAGAAGATCTTTTTAGAAAAATTATTCCTCAAGAATAACCAGCTCTGGGTGCACTAAAATTTGTGTTTCAAAATAATGTATCAGAACTTTATCCTAATGCTGTTAAGGTCTATGAGATATTCTTAACAGCACCAGTAACAGTTGCATCAGCAGACCCTTCTTGAAACTAAAAATTTTCAAGAATTATTTGTGATCTTATATTTATCAAGAGTGATTAATATTACTTTAATTGAAAAAATGCAGTTGTTAAAATAATAAGTTTTGATGGCCTAATAAATGAATTTGCAGAAAAATGAACCCTAAAAATGTTATGATCAAGATGGTTATATATTGACATATTGACATGTTATTTATTGTGTTTTACACAATTATGGGATTAAAATATTTTCTTTGTAGTTTGTAACATCACATGTTGTAACATAAATGTTGTTACTTGTGTGTCACTATATATTTTACAAGTAATAAAATATTTTTAAAAGAAAAATCTTTTATACCTTTACCTGCACTTTTCAACTGTATTTTGAACAAAAAGCTCCACATTTTCATTTTACACTGGGCCATGCAAATTATGTCACTGACCCTGACTGGGTTAAAAGAATAGAGAGTGGGAGCACTAGAAGGGAATTTTTTAATGATCAGAATTGAAGGTTTGAGTGTAAAATCCAAATGCATATGGCTAATTTTTCTTCTTTGAAGAATTTAAAACCATCTAAATAATGATAAAGAGTCTATATTATAGAAAAGATTTCCCTTTAATGAAAACAAGAAGTGAGGGAGCTATCTTTTTGTGAATAATTTGATTTTCTCAGACTCTGATGGTTATATTGGGTTAAATAAGGTACTTATAAGTGAAAGGATGGATAAAAATTGAGGTCAGCATCTAGGACTTGGTAAAGCCTTTCTGGTATAATCCTATGTAACTGAGAAAGTGAATGATC
Organism: Ursus maritimus; assembly: GCF_017311325.1. Classification (NCBI taxonomy): domain Eukaryota; kingdom Metazoa; phylum Chordata; class Mammalia; order Carnivora; family Ursidae; genus Ursus; species Ursus maritimus. The sequence continues at coordinate 6,471,200 of NW_024426008.1, forward strand.
CTAATGGGGGTGACACATCCCTTTGCAGATCAGGTCATTACCAATCCTTTGCTTTCACAAAGTGAAAAGAACAGCTAGTTGAATAGTTAAGTGATAGGTCATTAAAACTATATTTTATGGAAAAATACTCCTAGAGTGCTGGAGTAGCCTTCAGAAAATCCATTCCTCCATAATAGCAATGAGAACACTGGCAAAAATTGTGAAAATCTACTTTTCCAGAACTCTGGAAACTAGCCAAAGGCTTGCAAATAACTAAGATGATATATTCAAGGAAAGCCTGCTGAGTATTAGTAAGATCAAAAATTGAGCCTTTTTATCTTATATTGAGTTTCAGATTTATAAAATCTGCCACCTTTTCCACTCTTCGCAGTTTGATTTTGTACAGGGAGGACATTTTCCAGTCACCCTGGTTAAAAACTGAGCTACCCTATGATCCAACAATTGCACTACTGGGTATTTACCCCAAAGATACAGACGTACTGAAGAGAAGGGCCATATGCACCCCAATGTTCATAGCAGCATTGTCCACAATAGCTAAATCGTGGAAGGAGCTGAGATGCCCTTCAACAGATGACTGGATTAAGAAGATGTGGTCCATATATACAATGGAATATTACTCAGCCATCAAAAAGAATGATTTCTCAACATTTGCTGCAAAATGGACGGGACTGGAGGAGATAATGCTAAGCGAAATAAGTCAAGCAGAGAAAGACAATTATCATATGGTTTCACTCATTTATGGAACATACGAAGTAGAAAGATCGGTAGGAGAAGTAAGGGAAGAAGAAAGGGGGGTAATCAGAAGGGGGAATGAACCATGAGAGACTATGGACTCTGGGAAACAAACTGAGGGCTTCGGCAGTGGGGAATGGGATAGGCTGGTGATGGGCATTAAGGAGGGCACGTATTGCATGGTGCACTGGGTGTTATACACAAGTAATGAATCATGGAACTTTACATCAAAAACTAGGGATGTACTGTATGGTGACTAACATAAAAAAAAATATTCTTAAAAAAATAAAAAATTAAGAAAAAAAATTAAAAAAAATAAAATCTTTAAAAAAAAAAAAGATAAAAAGGCATATAAAGAAATAGGGAAATATGGCCCAAAAGACAGATGCAATCTCCAGACACCAATGCTAGGGAAGCAGAGATACATGAATTACAAAACAAAGTATTCAAAATATTCACATATTCACATAGAAACTATGAAAAAGAATCAAAAAGGAATTTTGGAACTAAAGAATAACTGAATTGAAAAATTCACATGAGGGTCTCAACAGAAGACTTGATCAGACATGAGAAAGCATCTGTGAACTCAAAGACAGAACACTCAAAATTACCAAGGCCAGGAGCAAGATAAAAAGAATGAAGAAAAGTAAAGATAGGCTCAGAGATTTATAGAACATCATTAAGCAGAAAAACATACACATTATGGGAGGCCGAGGAGAGGGGAAAAAGGGGCAGAGTCTATTCGAAAAATAATGGATAAAAAATTGCCAAACATGAGGATGGAAATAGGCATACAAATTCAAGAAGCTCAAAGACCTCTAGGGAAATCTAAAGAGATCGATACTAAACCATATAATAATCAAACTGTCAAAATTCACAGGAATCATGAAAGTAGAAAGAGAAAAGTGACTAGCCACATACAAAAAGCTCCTACTAGGTTATCAGCAACTTGTAAGCAGAAAACTTACAGGTTAGAAGAGAGCGGGATGATATATTCAAAATGCTTGGGGGAAAAAAACAACTATTAACCAAAGATACTATATCTGAAAAACTGTTCTTCAAAAACAAAGGAGAAACGAAGACTTTCTAGATAAACAAAAGCTGAGGGAGTTCATCACCACTAGGCCTGCCCTATGAGGAGTACTGAAGGGAGAGCCTTAAGTTGAAGTGAAAGGATGATAAAAAGCAACATAAAACCATACAAAAATATAAAAATCCCTGGTAAAGGGAAATATATAGGCAAGTATAGAATCCTGAAGTATCATAATGTAGTTATATTAATAATTTAAAAACCTAGCACACAGGGGCACCTGAGTGGCTCAGGCATTAAGTGTCTGCCTTCAGCTCAGATCATGATCCCAGGGTCCTGGGATCAAGCCCCACATTGGGCTCCCTGCTTGGTGGGAAGCCTGCTTCTCCCTTTCACACTCCCCCTGCTCGTGTTCCCTCTCTCACTGTCTCTGTCAAATAAATAAATAAAATCTTAAAAAAAAAAAACAAACCTAACACACAGCTTTTAAAAAGCATAAAAAGCAATTATAAATCTATGTTAAGGGACATACAATATAAAACAGTAATTTGTGTCAAACAACATAAAATGAGTGAGACACAGGTGTCAAGGAGTTCTTATATGTGATTAAAATTAAGTAGCATCGATTTTAAGTAGACTGTGATAATTTTAAGACGTTTTATGTAATTTCAATGGTAACCATAAAGAACACATCTATAGAATAGACACAGAGTGCCTCTGAGGGAGCTGTGAGATCCAGCACCAAATGCCAAAAGATCTGGGAGGGTCTTACCCATTTGTCAAGTAATAGGCAGACAAAAGCTTGGTCCAGTCTATGGACCCTGCAGCAGCCCATGGGTCAGTTCCAGACACTCTAGGCCATAGTTTGTCGCCCCTGCAGAACACTGACTTAGGCAATCATTCACAGACAAGAGAGATTTTATGAAAGTCCAGAATTACAGAGAAGAACTTCCAGCACTCTGGTGGAGGAAAAACCATGATTTTGGATACACTGGAGTGGGTAAGAACGATTTGACCCTCCCTACATCACCCCTCCTTCAAGGTGGCACAGCTTAGGGCCAAGAAATATCTTCCTTGACCTGTGATTTATCCTACAGGGGAAAGAGAGTTTGTGAAAGTGAGCAGTTGGCTTCCCCACCTGTGGTGGACACTGCCAAAGGAACTGAGTTCGGTCTCACCTTATCCGGAGTACTGAATCATGAGCTGGAGGACAAGAGGCAGTGGGGACAGCGGCAGATACAATGATATCAGAAGACATTAAAGGGATGCTGATCCTCGCTGTTTCCCAGATTCTGTTAAGAAGTCCGCACATGAGCCACAGGGAACAATTTACCTGTAGATCCCATAACTGGCCCAGGGGCACGCCAGTACTCCATGTGCCCCCCCACACCAACACTGTGGCCAGTTTTATGTGCTCCAGATAGCAATGTGAGTGGGCTTTGTCAGATGGCCAGTAAGCGTGCACAAAAAGTCAGCCAAACTCCAGGCCAAGGAGAGACTACAAGCCCGAGCATTAGTGCCACTGCAGCAGGGTAAAAGGGAGGCTGTCAGTAGTTGGCCTAGTGTATTTAGGATCCAAAGAAGGCATACAAGCTTAAGAATTCTGCCCCAAGAGGGGGAAAGAAACATGGGGCAGGTACAGCTGCAGAAGATCTGAGATAGTGTCAGAAACTCCACCAGGGCTAACAGAAGGTATCTCCTGAAAATAGGAACTTAAGACTAGAAGATGAAACTTCGAATTCAAATGCAAAGACAGTAATGCAAAGCTTCAAAGAACATGAACAATCAAAGTAACATGACACAATTAAGGGTCACGATAATCACCAGAACCCAAAGATGTGGAGATTTGGGATTTACCAAATAAATAATCCAAAATAGGTCTTTTAAGGAACTCAATGAGCTACAAGAAAACACAGACAATTCAACAAAACCAGAAAAAGATACATGAACAGTGCCAGAACTTTAACAAAGAGATAAAATCATTTTTAAATATAAATAAATTCTGGAGCTGAAGAGTACAATGAATGACATAAAAAATGCAATAGAAAACACCGGTAGCAGATTTGATCAAGCAGAAGTAAGAGTATGTGATATTGAAGACAGGAGTTTTGAAAGTATCCAGTCAGAAGAGAGAGTGAAAAAAGAATGAAAAGGGTGAAGAAAACCTATGTGATCTATGGGATACCATCAAGGGGACCAATTTGAATATTTGGAATTCCAGAAGAAGAGACACTTGGATGGAGATGGAGGCGGAGGAGGAGGAGGAACTGACCAAATTATATGCTGCCTACAACAGACTCATTTCAGCTTTAAGGAAACACATAGGCATAAAGTGAATGGAAGGGAAAAAAAATACTCCTGGCCAATGAAAACCAAAAGAAAGCAGGGCTCACTATACTAAATGTCAGACAAAATATAATTTTAGCCAAAAATGGTATCAAGAGACAAAGAAGGTCATTATATAATGATAAATGGGTCAGTTCATCAAGAAGAAATAACACTTGTAAGTATATATGCAGACATCAGAGCACCTAAAAATATTAACAAATATGGAGATCTGAAGAGAGAAATAGAAAAACAATGCAACAATAGGGGACTTCAATACCCCACTTTGAACAATGATAAACCATCCAGAGAGAAAAATCAACAAATAACCGTACTGTAAACGAAATGGTCCTAAGAGACATACAGAATGTATCTCACCCAACAGCAGCAGCGTATTCTTCTCAAGTGCGTATGGAACATTTTCCAGAAAAGATCATACAACAGGTCACAAACACGGCTTTGCAAATTTAAGAAGACTGACATACCAGGTATCTTTTCTAACTACAATTGTATGAAACTAGAAATCAATAATGGGAGAAAATAAGAAAAAATTACAAACATGTAGAAATTAAATGCATTCCAGAACAGCCAATGGGTTGAAGAAGAAATCGAGAGAAATAGGGGGGAAAAAAACAACATACCAAAGTTTCCGGGATGTTGCAAAAGCAGTTTTAGGGAAGTTTATAGAAATAAGCATCTACATTAAGAAAAAAATTTTCAAATAACCTACCTTTACACCTTAAGAAACTAAAAAAAGAAACTAAACCCAAAGTTTACAGAAGGAAGGTAATAACAAAGATCAAAGCGGAGATAAATGAAATGGAGACCAGAAAAAGATCAGAAAAGATAAATAAAACTAAAAGCTACTTTTTTTGGAAAAGATAAAGAAAACTGACAAAGCTTTTGCTAGACTAAGACAAGACTCAAATAAATAAAAACAGAAATGGAAAAGGAGACATTACAACCTGTGCCACAAAAATACAAAGATCATAAGAGACTACTATGAACAAGTATATACCGAAAAAATGGATAATCTAGAAAAAAATGGATACATTCCTAGAAATAGACAAGTTACCAAGACTTAATCATGAAGAAATGTGAACAGAACAATAATGAGCAGGAAGACTGAATCAGTAACCAAAAATCTCCCAACACAGACAAGCCAAGCACCAAATGGTCTCACTTGTGAATTCTATGAAACATTTAAAGAACGCCAATTTTTCTCAAACTCTTCCAAAGAACAGAAGACGACAAACACTCTCAAACTCCTTTCATGAGACCAGAATTATCCTGATACCAAAACCAGATAATGACACTACAAGGTAAAAAGAAATACAGACCAATATCTGTATTGATGAATAAAGGTGTAAAAATTCTCAATGTAATATGATGAGCAATCCAAATTCAACATGTTAAGAGGATCATACATCATGATCAAGCTAGATTGACCCCTGGGATGCAAGGATGGTTCAACATGTGGAAATCAATAAATGCAATACAGCACATTAATAGAAAGATAAAAAACCATATGATATGTCAACACACATCAAAGAAGCATTTGATAAAATACATTTTTCATGATAAACCCTCAACAAATTGGGAAAAAAGGAACATAACATAATAAAGGACACATATAACAAGCCACAGCTAACATAATGGTGAAAGTTTAAAAGCTTTTTATCTAAGATCAGAAATGAGACAGGGGTGCCTATTCTCACCACTCCTGTTCAACATAGTATAGGAAGTCCTAGCCAGAGTAATCAGGCAAGAAAAAGAAACGAACACACCTAAATTGCAAAAGAAGTAAAACAGTCATTACAGATGATATGATATATAGAAAATCCTCAAGACTCCGCAAAAGCTGGGGTATCAGAATGCCTGACTTCAAGCTATATTACAAAGCTGTGATCATCAAGACAGCATGGTACTGGCACAAAAACAGACACATAGATCAACGGAACAGGGTAGAGACCCCAGAAATGGACCCCAGCTCTATGGTCAACTAATCTTCAACAAAGCAGGAAAGAATATCCAAAGGAAAAAAAGACAGTCTCTTCATTAAATGGTGCTGGGAAAATTGGACATCCATGTGCAGAAGAATGAGACTGGACCATTCTCTTACACTATACACAAAGATAAACTCAAAATGGATGAAAGACATAAATGGGAGACAGGAATCCATCAAAATCCTAGAGAAGAACACAGGCAGTCACCTCTTTGATCTCGGCTGCAGCAACTTCTTGCAAGACATGTCTCTAAAGGCAAGGGAAACAAAAGCAAAAATGAACTACTGGGACTTCATCAAGATAAAAAGCTTCTGCACAGCAAGGAAAACAGTCATCAGAACTAAAAGGCAACCTACAGAATGGGAGAAGATATTTGCAAAGGACATATCAGATAAAGGGCTGATATCCAAAATCTGCAAATAACTTCTCAAACTCAACACCCAAAAAACAATCCAGTCAAGAAATGGACAGAAGACATGAACAGACACTTCTCCAAAGCAGACATACAAACGGCTAAGACACATGAAAAAATGCCCCACATCACTAGTCATCAGGGAAATACAAATCAAAACCACAATGAGATACCACCTCACACCAGTTAGAATGGCTAATATTAACAAGACAGGGAACAACAAATGTTGGAGAGGATGTGGAGAAAGGGGAACCCTCTTACACTGTTGGTAGGAAAGCAAACTGATACAGCCACTCTGGAAAACAGTATGGAGGTTTGTCAGGAAGTTAAAAGTAGAGCTACCCTATGACCCAGCAATTGCACTACTGGGTATTTACCCCAAAGATACAGATGTAGTGAAAAGAAGGGCCACATGCACCCCAATGTTCAAAGCAGCAATGTCCACAACAGCCAAAATGTGGAAGGAGCCGAGATGTCCTTCAACAGATGAATGGATAAAGAAGATGTGGTTCATACATACAATGGAATATTACTCAGCCATTAGAAAGGATGATACCTACCATTTACACTGACATAGATGGAACTAGACGGTATTATGCTAAGTGAAATAAGTCAATCAGAGAAAGAATTACCATATGGTTTCATTCACAGGTGGAATATAAGAAATAGAGGGGAAGAGAGGAAAAACTGAACGGGAAGAAATCAGAGAGGGAGCCAAACCATGAGAGGATCAGACGGGAAGGGAGGAAAAACTGAATGGGAAGAAATCAGAGAGGGAGCCAAACCATGAGAGACTCTTGACTCTGGGAAACAAACTGAGGGTTGTGGAAAGGGAGGTGGGTGAGGGGATGGGGTAACTGAGTGATGGTCATTACCACTGGGTGTTATACACAACAGATGAATTATTGAACACGACAACAGAAACTAATGATGTACTATATGTTGGCTAATTGAATTTAAATTAAAAAAAGAAAAAAAGAAAACACTTCTATCTTTGTGGAAAAAAAATAATAACTGCCAGAAATGAGGAAACATTGTTTAATCGCCTGGAGTTTCAGTTTTGGATGATGAGAAAGTTCTGGAGATGGGTAGTGGCAATGGCTGTACGCCAATATGAACGTACTTAATACCACTGAACGCACACTGAAAAGTGATTAAGACGATACATTTTGTTCTGTGTATTTTACCACACTTTTTAAAAATCCTTTAAAAAAAGCAATTGCAGAACAGTATGGCTACGATTCCATATCTGTACACAGGGACTGTGTATATAAACATTTTTTTATAAACAAAGACTTCACAAAACCCCCCACAAAAAAACCCAAAAAACCACCACAAACTATTAGAATTCATCAAATTCAGTGAAGTTACAGATTACAAAGTCAACATTCAGAAAAAAGCTGTTTTGATGTAATAGTGAACTATCAGGAAGAGAAAGAAAAAAAACAGTTCCAGTCCAAGCCGGTGATGTAGGAAAACCCTGAACTCACCTCCTCCGCAGACATACCACATCCACCCTATCTGGAGCCTTTGCTCCTGAAGCAGACCTGAGGGCTCACCGAGCAGCTTCTATACAACAAAAGACCACACGGAGGGCGGCAAGAGGCATGGAGACATGGTAACGAGAACCCCATCCCTGACGCTGCCAACTGCAGTGGGGACGCTCAGTGCTGAAGGACCATGAGCTGATTTGTCTGCCCTGAGGCACAGAAAACAAAAAACAAAAAAACGCCAAAAAACCCCATGGTTTAAAAGGGCAACTAAAATATAAAGACACCAGCCCTACAATCCTGCCAAACATCAGGAGAGCTGCTGGAACTCTGTCTGGGTCAGACGGGTTGGCCAGCACCGCTCTTTACGTTCCCCCTCCACCTTAATAGTGCAGACAAGAGCAGGGTCCAGATGCCATTTAGTAAGCCCCTGCCAATTTAGTAAGCCCCAGGCACCTAGCCCACACTAGACCTAGGTACCTGCAGCTTAGCAAAAAGGCCATGGTTTAAAAGAGCAACTAGAATATAAAGGATCCAGCCAGAGAATTCCACCAAATGGCAGGGGAGTTGCTGAAAATTTCACCCAGGTCAGAGGGGTTGGTGAGCATGAGTTTAGTTTCCCCCTCTACCTTGATAGCACAGACGGGAGCAGGGTCTGGGTCCCCTAGCTGGCCTACGGCCATGCCAAGTAAGTCCCAGGCCCCTGGCCCACATCACCCCAGCTATCCCTGGCACAATGTATACTGGGACACACCTAGTCAGTGCTCACTATAGCTCTGTTTCGCCAAGGTGACACAAGCACAAAGCACCCCAGAACACTCCATGCTTTGGCTTTGGCTCTTAGGTGACTTGCCAGGGTGCTCCCAGCATAGGGTGCCCTGGGAATCCCAGCCCTACCTGCCTCGACTCCAGACAACTTGCCAGGGAACCCCAGCTTGCACCCACTTCAGCTTCAGTTGTCCTGCTAGGTCACTTTTTGTGTGGAGAGCCCTGAGACCCCCACCCCCACCCCCAGCATGCACCCATTTCACAGCTTCACCATCCTGCCAGAGCAGCTTCAAGGTGAAGAGTCATGGGACCACCCCCGTCCATGCCCACTTCAACTTCAGTGGCATTGCCAAGACAATTTCTGTACAAAGAACCCTGGGGCCCACCAGTAGGCACCCACTTTAGCTTTACCTGTCCTTTCAGGGCACCCTTTATGTGGAGAACCCCAGGAATGCCCCCTGGCAATGCCCACTTCATCCCAGGCCACCCCACTGGGCAGCCCCAGCACAGAGTGCCCAGGGACCCTGAGCCCACACTAGCCACAGACTGACCCAGCTGGCCAAAGTTACCAGGCACACACAATCTACACAGGGGACAACCACACACAAAACCATCCCTTCAAGTCTGAAGAAATAGCTATTCCACCTAATGCAGAGAAACACAGAAAATCAAACAAAATGAGACACAGGAATATGCTCCAAATAAAATATCAAGACAAAAATCTCAGAAAACAAACAAACAAACAAACCCAATACACAATGCAATGGAGATAACTGAACTCCCTGATAAAGAGTTGAAAGTAGGGGCGCCTGGGTGGCACGGCGGTTAAGCGTCTGCCTTCGGCTCAGGGCGTGATCCTGGCATTATGGGATTGAGCCCCACATCAGGCTCCTCCACTATGAGCCTGCTTCTTCCTCTCCCACTCCCCCTGCTTGTGTTCCCTCTCTCGCTGGCTGTCTCTATCTCTGTCGAATAAATAAATAAAATCTTAAAAAAAAAAAAAAAAGAGTTGAAAGTAATGTTCATAAAGATGCCCAGTGGATTGAAGAGTAGATGAAGTCTGTGAGAACTTCAACAAAGATAAAAAATATTAAAAAGAACCAGAACTGAAGAATACAGTAACTGAAATGAAAAATACATTAGAAGGAATTAACGGATCAGAGGATGCAGAAAAACAGACTGGCAATCTAGAAGACAGGGTACTGGAAAGCACCCCAGCTGAACAGCAAAAAGGAAAAAAAAATAATGAGTATAGGGAAGAGATCTCTTGGACAACATCAAGCAAAAAACCATTCACACTATGAGGGCCCGGAAGGTGTAGACAGAGAGAAAAAGGGGTAGAAATGTTATCTGAAGAAATAATAGCTGAAACCGTCCCTAATCTGAGGAAGGAAACATATCCAGGTTCAGGAAACACAGAGAGTTCCAAACAAGAGGAACTCAAGGAGGCCCACACCAAAACACACAATTAAAATATCAAAGATGAAAGACGAAATCAGAATTTTAAGAACCACAAGAGAGAAGGAACTAGTTACATACAAGGGAAACCTCATTAGTCTATCAGCAGACTTCTCAGCAGAAACTTCGAATATATAATTCCTCTCCCTTCTGGCCTGCTGAACGCTGAAAGGAAAATACCTACAACCAAGAATACTGTACCCTGCAAGGTTATCATTCACAATTGAAGGAGAGGTAGAGAGTTTCCCAGACAAGCAAAGGTTAAAAGAGCCCATCACCACTAAACTGGCCTTATAAGAAATGTGAAATGGGCTTCTTTAAATGGAAGAAAGTCTACAATTAGAAGCAAATTGTGAAAGAAAAACATTTCATAAGTAAAAGCGCACACACAGTAAAGGTAGTGGAGTGGTCACTTGTAAAGCGAGGATGAAGGTTGAAAGACAAAAGTAGTAAAATCAATCGTATCTTAAAAGTTAGTTATGGAGACTCAAACAATAAAAAGACGTAAAATATGACAGCACATGCATAAAACACGAGGGGGTTAAAAATGAAGTTCTTCTAGATTGTGTTCAAATTTAAGTGACCATCAATTTAATACATGCTGCTACTTACTGAGAATGTTATATATGAACCTCATGCTAACAAATACAATACAAATAAAAAACCTACAACAAATAAGAGGAAAGGAATACAACCACACTGCTAAAGAAAGTCATCAATCACAGGGAAGAGAGTAAGAGAAGAAAGGAACAGAGAAAAACTATAAAAACAACTTGAGGGGCGCCTGGCTGGCTCAGTCAGTGGAGCACACAGCTCTTGATCTCAGGGTTGTGGGTTCAGACTTCACACTGGGTATAGAGATTATTTAAAAAGGCCCAGTGATGGGTAGTAAGGAGGGCACGTATTGCATGGAGCACTGGGTGTTATATGCAAACACTGAATCATGGATTCATCATACACTACATCAAAAACTAAGGTTGTACTGTACAGTGACTAACATCACATAAAAAAGATTAAAAAAAAGAAAAATATGTTAAACTGACAAGTAAAAATAAAAACATGTACCAAACAGTAAAAACAAAACAAACTTAAAGAAAAACAACTGGAAAAAATTAACAAAATGGCAATAAGTACATACCTATCAATAATTATTTTAAGTAGAAACAGTCTAAATGCTCCAATCAAAAGACATAGGGTGACAGAATGGATTAAAAAAGATTCTGAGGCACCTGGGTGGTGCAGTTGGTTAAGCCTCTAACTCTTGGTTTCAGTTCAGGTTGTGATCTCAGGGTCGTGAGACTGAGGCCCATGTTGGGCTCTGCACTCAATGTGGAGTCTGCTGAAGAATCTTTCTCCTTCTCCCTCTGCCCCCTCCTCCCCACTCTCTCTAAAATAAATTATTTGATTAAAAAAAAAAAAAGAAAGCAAGACTCATCTATATGTTGCCCACAAGAAACTCACTTCAAACCTAAAGATACATATGGGCTAAAAGTGAAGGAATAGAAAATATTCCAGGCAAATGGAAGCAAAAAACAAAACAAAACAGGGTAGCAATTCTTAAGCAGATAAAATAGACTTTAAGACAAAGACTGTAACAAGAAACAAAGAAGGACATTACATAATGATAAAGAGCTCAATCCAACAAAAGGATAAAACACTTGTAAATAACTATGTATCCAACATTGGAGCATCTAAGTACATGAAAAAAATAACAAAGGGAGAAACTGAGAGTAATACAATAATCAGAGGAAGACTTAACACTCCATTTTTATCAATAGATGGATCATTCAGGCAGGAAATCAATAAGGAAACAGTAGCTTTGAATGACACATTAGACCAAATGTACTGAACAGGGGCGCCTGGGTAGCTCAGTAGGTTAAGCATCTGCCTTCGGCTTGGGTCATGATCTTGGGGTCCTGGGATCGAGCCCCCACTTTGGGCTCACCGCTCAGCGGGAGTCTGCTTCTCCCACTCACGCTCCCTCTGTGCTCTCCCTCTCTATTCCTCTCTTTCTAAAATAAATACAATATATTTTTTAAAAATGTACTGAATAGAACATTCCATCCCAAAACAAAAGAATACACATTCTTTTCAAGTTCAGATGGAACATTGTCCAGGACAGATTACATATAGGCCACAAAACAAGTCTCAACAAATGTAAGAAGACTGAAATCATATCAAGCATCATTTCTGACCACAATGGTGTGAAACTAGAAATTGATTACAAGAAAAAACTGGAAAAAGCATGAACACATGGAGGCTAAGAAACATGCTATGGAAAATCCAAAGGATCAGTGGAGAAATCAATAAATGGTGCTGGGAAAATTGGACAGCTACATGCAATAGAATGAAACTTGACCACTCTTCACACCATACACAAAGATAAACTCCAAATGGATGAAAGACCTCGATGTGAGACAGGAATCCATCAAAATCATAGAGGAGAACATAGGCTGTACCCTCTTCGACATCGGCCACATTAACTTCTTTCATGACACGTCTCCACAGGCAAGAGAAACAAAAGAAAAAGTGAACTTTTGGGACTTCATCAAGATAAGGTTTCTGCGCAGCAAAGGAAATAGTCATCAAAACAGAGGCAACCCATAGAATGGGAGAAGAAATTTGCAAATGACACTACAGATAAAAGACTGGTATCCAAGATCTACAAAGAACTTCTCAAACTCAATACACGAGAAACAAATAATCTAATAAAAAAATGGGCAGAAGATATGAACAGACACTTTTCCAATGAAGACATACAAATGGCTAACAGACACATGAAAAAATGTTCAAAATCATTAGCCATCAGGGAAATTCAAATCAAAACCACATTGAGATACCACCTTACGCCAGTTAGAATGGCAAAAATTGACAAGACAAGAAACAACAAATGTTGGAGAGAATATGGAGAAAGGGGAACCCTCTTACACTGTTGATGGGAATGCAAGTTGGACAGCCACTCTGGAAAATAGTGTGGAGGCCCCTCAAAAAGTTAAAAGTAGAGCTACTCTATGACCCAGCAATTGCACTACTGGGTATTTACCCCAAAGATACAGACGTAGTGAAGAGAAGGGCCATATGCACCCCAATGTTCATAGCAGCATTGTCCACAATAGCCAAACTGTGGAAGGAGCCGAGATGCCCTTCAACAGACTAATGGATTAAGAAGATGTGGTCTACATATACAATGGAATATTACTCAGCCATCAGAAAGAACGATTACACAACATTTGCAGCAACATGGACGGGACTGGAAGAGGTTATGCTAAGTGAAATAAGTCAAGCAGAGAAAGACAATTATCATATGGTTTCACTCCTCTGTGGAACATAAGGATTAGCAGGAAGATTGGTAGGAGAAGGAAGGGAAGAATGAAGGGGGGGTAAACAGAAGGGGGGATGAACCATGAGAGACTATGGACTCTGGGAAACAAACCGAGGGTTTCAGAGGGGAGGGGGTGGGAGGATGGGTTAGCCCAGTGATGGGTATTAAGGAGGGCACGTATTGCATGGAGCACTGGGTGTTATATGCAAATAATGAATCATGGAACACTACATCAAAAACTAAGGATGTACTGTATGGTGACTAACATAACATAATAAAAAATTATTATAAAAAATAAATAAATGAAGTTGATTTCCTTGGCTGAAAAATAAATTCCAATGGTATTTTTCATAGAAACAGAAAAAATAATTCTAAGATTGGTATGGAATCACAAAAGGTACCAAAATAGGCAAGCACCATTGAGAAAGAAGAACGAAGCTACAGGCATCATGTGTCCAATTTCAAACTATGCTACAAAACCATAATAATGAAAATAGTGTACTATAGGCATAAAAACAGACAAATAGATCAACAGGAACAGGATAGGGCCCAGACATAAACTCATGCATTTATGATTAATTAATTTACAACAGGGAAAGGATAGTCTCTTCAATAAATGGTGTTGGGAACATGGGACAGCCACATGCAAACAAATGAAACTGGACCCGCACCTTACATCATACACAAAAATCAACTCAAAGTGGATTAAAAACTTGAATTGAATACCTAAAAGTGCAAAGCATCTATAAGAAAACATAGGGGGAAGGCTTCTAATACTGCTCTTTACAATGATATTTTTTGAATTTGACACAAAAGCAAAGGCAACAAAAGCTAAAACAAATGGGACTACTCTAAGCTAAGAAGCTTCTCCTAAGAAAGGAAACCATCAAGAAGATGAAAAGGCAACCTATAGAATGGGAGAAAATATTTGCAAACCACATATTCAGTAAAGGCATAAGATCCAAAACATAAAAGGAAATTTTAGAACTCAAAAGCAAATAAACAAGAAAACCAAATCATCCAATTTAAACATGGGCAAAGGACTAGATGTTTTTTCCAAAAATGACATAGAAATTCCAGCCGTACTGTACGGTGACTAACATAATAAAAAATTATTATTTAAAAAAAATTAAAAATACATTGTTTGCTATATATTATATATATATATATCAATATATATAGTTATATATCAATTATATCTCAATAAAACTAGAGAAAAAAAAAGAAATTGCCAGCGGGTACATGGAAAGATGCTCAACATCACTAATTATCAGGGAAATGCAAATCAAAACCAAAATGAAATCTCACCTCATACCTGTTAGGATGGCTACTACCAAACAGACAAGAGATAGCACGCGCTGGTGAGGATGTGGAGGAAAGGGAACACTTGTGCACTGTTGGTGGCAATATACACTGTACAGTCACTATGCAAAACAGCAGGGAGGGTCACCAAGATATTAAAAGTAGAACCACCATATGATTGAGAAATCCCATTTCTTTAAGGGAAACCATTTTCTTTAAGAGATATCTGTATTCCCAACTTAACTGCAGCATTATTCACAGTAGGCAATGTATGGAAACAATGTAAGTATCCACCTATGGATAAAGAGCTCAAGGAAATGCAGCATATTTACACAATGGAATATTTTTCAGTCTTTTTGAAGAATGAAATGCTATCTTCTGCAACAACATGGATGAACATGGAAGGCACTATGTTAAGTGAAATAAACCAGACAAAGACAAATACTGCCTGCCTGGTATTACTTACTTATATGTGAAACGTTAAAAAAAAAAAAGTCAAACTTACAGAAACAGACAGTAGGAAAATGACTGCCATGATCTAGGGGGTGGAAAATAGGGAGTTTGCTAAGAAGGTACAAACTATAATGATTAAGTTCTGAGATCTAAAGTACAATATGCTGCTTATAGTTAAGAACACTGTACTGTAATAATTGCAATTTGCTAAGAGTGTAGAACTTAAATATTCTCACCAAAAATAAAAAAACCAACCCTCCCCTCCCAAATCAAGTAAAAGGTGAGGTGATGGATGTGTTAACATGATGGGGGGGCATCCTTTCGAATGTATACATATAGCCAAAAAATCATGTTGTACACTTAAAATGTCCTACAAATTTATTTGTCAATTATACCTCAATAAACCTGGAGAAATTAACATACCCCTAAATAACCAATGGGTAAAGAAAAAAAAATCATGAGAAAAAGTAAAAAGATATTCTGAAGTGAAGCGAAATGAAAACACAACATACCGAAACTTTACCATGCAGTTAAAACAGTGCTGAGGGGGAAATTGATGGTTCTAAGTGCCCTTATTAAAAAAGATCTCTAATCAATAACCATCCTCCATAAGAAACCATGAAAAAGAAGAGTAAACTAAACTTCAAATAAAGGGATTGCTCTGGGTAGCATGGACATTTTAACTATGTTAATTCTTCCGATCCATGAGCATGGAATATTTTTCCATCTTTTTGTGTCTTCTTCAATGTCTTTCAAGAGTGATTTGTAGTTTCTAGAATATAGACCCGTTACGTCTCTGGTTAAGTTAATTCCAAGGTAACGTATGATTTTTGGTGCTATTGTAAATGGGATGGATTCCCTAATTTCTCTTTCTTCAGTCTCATTATTCATGTATAGAAATGCAACTGATTTCTGAGCACTGATTTTGTATCCCAAAGCTACCCCGATCAAAATACCAATGACATTCGTCAAAGAACTGGAACAAACAGCCCTTAAATTTGTGTGGAACCAGAAAAGGGCCCGAATCGCCAAGGAATTGTTGAAAAGGAAAAACAAAACTGGGGGCATCACAATGCCAGATTTCGAGCTGTACTACAAAGCTGTGATCACAAAGACAGCATGGTACGGGCACAAAAACAGACACATAGGACAATGGAACAGAATAGAGAACCCAGAAATGGACCCTCGGCTCTTTGGGCAACTAATTTTTGACAAAGCAGGAAAAAACATCCAGTGGAAAAAAGACAGTCTCTTCAATAAATGGTGCTGGGAAAATTGGACAGCTACATGCAAAAGAATGAAACTTGACCACTCTCTCACACCATACACAAAGATAAACTCTAAATGGATGAAAGACCTTGATGTGAGACAGGAATCCATCAAAATCCTAGAGGAAAGCATAGGCAGCAACCTCTACGACATTGGTCAAAGCAACTTTTTTCACGACATATCTCCAAAGGCAAGAGAAACAAAAGATAAAATGAACTTGTGGGACTTCATCAAGATAAAAAGCTTATGCGCAGCCAAGGAAACAGTCAAAAAAACTAAGAGGCAGCCCATGGAATGGGAGAATATATTTGCAAATGATACTACAGATAAAAGACTGGTATCCAAGATCTACAAAGAACTTCTCAAACTCAATACACGAGAAACAAATAAATCATAAAATGGGCAGAAGATATGAACAGACACTTTTCTAATGAAGACATACAAATGGCTAACAGACACATGAAAAAATGTTCAAAATCATTAGCCATCAGGGAAATTCAAATCAAAACCACACTGAGATACCACCTTACGCCAGTTAGAATGGCAAAAATTGACAAGGCAAGAAACAACAATTGTTGGAGAGGATGTGGAGAAAGGGGATCCCTCCTACATTGTTGGTGGGAATGCAAGTTGGTACAGCCACTCTGGAAAACAGTGTGGAGGTCCCTTAAAAAGTTAAAAATGGAGCTACCCTATGATCCAGCCATTGCACTACTGGGTATTTACTGCAAAGGTACAGACGTAGTGAAGAGAAGGGCCATATGCACCCCAATGTTCATAGCAGCATTGTCCACAATAGCTAAATTGTGGAAGGAGCCGAGATGCCCTTCGACAGATGACTGGATTAAGAAGTTGTGGTCCATATATACAATGGAATGTTACTCAGCTATCAAAAAGAACGATTTCTCAACATTTGCTGCAACATGCATGGCACTGGAGGAAATAATGCTAAGTGAAATAAGTCAAGCAAAGAAAGACAATTATATGGTTTCTCTCATTTATGGAACATAAGAACTAGGAAGATCGGTAGGAGAAGAAAGGGATAAAGAAAGGTGGGGGTAATCAGAAGGGGGAATGAAACATGAGAGACTATGGACTCTGAGAAACAAACTGAGGGCTTCAGAGGGGAGGGGGGTGGGGGAATGGGATAGGCCGGTGATGGGTAGTAAGGAGGGCACGTATTGCATGGTGCACTGGGTGTTATACGCAACTAATGAATCATCAAACTTTACATCAAAAACCAGGGATGTACTGTATGGTGACTAACATAATATAATAAAAAAATATTTGAAAAAAAAGAGAGGTAAGGGAAAAATCAAAATCAGAATAGAAATAAATGTAATAGAGAATAGGAAAAAGCAATGGATAAAATCAATGGAACCAAAAGTTGGTTCTTTCCAAAATGTCAACAAAATTGAAAAACTTTTAGTTAGACCAACCAAAATAAAAAGAAACTTCAAATCACTAAATCAGTAACACAGTAGAGGATGTCTGGAAATAAAAAGGAATTTAAAAGAATAGTATGAAAAACTGTATGCCAACAATTTAACTAGCATAGATGAAATGGCCAAATTTCAAGACACAAACTACCCAAACTAACTTTTTTAAAAATGGAAAATCTCAATAGATCTGTAGAAGTCACAATACTGAATTAGTAATAAGACATTTTCCCACAATAAAAAGCTATCGGAACTCGATAGCTATATTGATGAACTCCGCCAAAGTTTTAAAGAAGAAAAAACACCAATATTTAAAAAAAAAAATTTTTCAAAAAAAACAGAGGGGTATATAACACTTCCCAATTCATTCTGAAGTCATTAATACCCTGACTTCAAAACTTGACAAAACAAGACATTTTGAGGCAGGAAAAGAACAGACCAATGTATCTTATGATTTAATGATATATCCTAAAAAAATATTACAAGCAAACTGAATCTAGCAAACATATAGAAAGAATTATACACCATGACCACGTGGGATTTATCCCAAGAACTCAAAGTTGTTTAGCAGATGAAAACCAATAAATGTAATACACGATATTAGTAGAATAAAGTATAGAAACTGCACATTCACCTCAATAGAGAGGATATTTGAAAAAAACTTAACACACTTTCATAATCATAAATACTCAATAAACTAGGAAATGAAAAGAATGCCCAACTTGATAAAGACTATGAAAAAATCCACAGCTCACATCATACTCAATAGTAAAAAACTGAATTATTTCAACCATCCTTTTCTTGGGATTGTGCTACTGTCCAACGAGCATGTAAAAACAAAACAAAACAAAACAAAACACCTGATTTCCCCGAAGACTAGAGCAAGATAAGAAGCTCTCACTCATCAACTCTATTCAGCACCGTACTCTAAGTTCTAGCCAGGACAATTAGGCAAGAAAAAGAAAAAGCATCCAGGGGCGCCTGGGTGGCACAGTCGTTAAGCGTCTGCCTTCGGCTCAGGGCGTGATCCCGGCATTCTGGGATCAAGCCCCACGTTAGGCTCCTCCTCTAGGAGCCTGCTTCTTCCTCTCCCACTCCCCCTGCTGTGGGAAGTGTGGTGATGGGAAGGAAAGTGATGTTATAATATAGAAGATCTTAAGGAAGTCAAAAACCCTATTAACCTAACAAATTTAAAGTTATAAGATGTAAGATCAATATACAAAAACCAATCACATTTTATATGCTATTGCATATATTTCATATGCTCTTGCATATATATGCTATTATAAATAATCCAAAGATGAAATTAAAAAATAATTCAGTTTGCAATACTATAAGAATAAAATAATTGGCAATAAATTTTAAAAAATAAGTACAAGTCTCAGACACTGTAAACAATAAAACATTATGGGAAAAAATTAAAGAAGACCTAAAAAAAAATCAAAAGAAATCCTAGAAGATTTATTATTATTAAGATAGCAATACTTCCTAAATTGATTTCCAGATTCAAGACAATCCTTATCGGGGCGCCTGGGTAGCGCAGTCGTTAAAGCGTCTGCCTTCGGCTCAGGGCGTGATCCTGGCATTCCAGGATCGAGTCCCACATCAGTCTCCCCTGCTATGAGCCTGCTTCTTCCTCTTCCACTCCCCTGCTGTGTTCCCTCTCTCGCTGGCTGTCTCTCTGTCACATAAATAAATAAAATCTTAAAAAAAAAAAAAAAGACAATCCTTATCAAAATCCCCACTGCCTCTTTTGCAGAAATTGACAAACTGACCCTAAAATTTCATATGGAAATGTACGGGATTCAGAATAGCCAAAATAATCTTGAAAAAGAACAACAAAGTTGGATGATGTGTATTTCCTGATTTCCAAACTTAATACAAAGCCATGTGAATCAAGAGAGTGTGGTACTGGCATAAAGTTGTTAGATCCAAGGAACAGAATTGTGAGTCCAGAAATAAAGTTATACATTAGTGGACAATTGAGTTTTGACAAGAGTGCCAAGACAATTCAATGGGGGAAAGGACAATCTTTGTAACAGCTGACTATCTGCATGCAAAATAATGATTTAGACCCATAACCTTACACCACATATAAAAATTAATTCAAAATATCAAAGACCTAAGTCTAAGAGCTAAAACTAGAAAACTCTCAGAAGAAACATGGAAGTATATATTTGCGACCTTTGATTAGGCAATGATTTCTTATATATGGCAGCAAAAGTTCTAGTGACCAGATACACTGGATAGTAATAGGTTAAAAACTTGTGTGCTTCAATTGACTCAACATCAAAAAAAAAAAAGGGGGGGGAAAGAAACCCAATGAATGGGAAAAAAAATTACAAATCATGTATGTGGTAAGGGTTTTATATTCATAATGAACACTTACAACTCAATAATAAAAAGACAACCCAGGGTGCCTGAGTGGCTCAGTCAGTTAAGGGTCTGACTCTGATTTCAGCTCAGGTCATGATCTCAGGGTTGTAAGACTGAGGTCAGCATCGGGCTCCACCCTGGGTGTGGTGCCTGTGTAAGATTCTCTCTCTCTCTCTCTCTGCCCCTGCACCCCCGCCAACCACACACTCGGGTGCGTGCTCTCTCTCTCTCAAAAAAAAATAAATAAAATAAAAAGACAACTCAATTTTTTAAATGGGCAAAACATCACACTGTCATTTCTCCAAAGAAGTGATACAAATGGCAAATACATGAAAACATGCTTAACAACGTTAGACATTAAAGAAATGCAAATCAAAACCACAGTGAGATAACACTTTACACCCATGAGAATGGCTATAATAAAACAGACCATAACAGGTGTTGGTGAAGATGTAGAGAAATTGGAACCCTCACACATTGCTGGTGGGAACATAAAATTGTACAGCTACCTTGGAAAACTATTTGTTGGTTCTACAAAAAGCATGAGTTAACAAATGAGCCAGCAATTCGTCTCCCAGGCATATGCCCACAAGAACAGAAAACACATATTCACACAAAACTTGGTACACAGGTGTTCACAGCAGCATTTTTCATGGTAGCGCAAGATGGAAACAACCCAAATATCCATCGACTCATAAATTAGATAAAATGTGATCTGTCCATAAAATGAATGAAGCACTGATACATGTACCACATGAATGGACTTTGCAAACATTAAGCCAAGTGAAAGACATCAGAAGTAAAGGCTGCATATTATACATGTATCATTCCACTGATATGAAATGTCTAGAACAGGCAAATCTGGAGAGACAGAAAGTAGGTTACTGGTCTCCAGGAGCTAGGGGCAGGGAGGAGGGGAAGTGACTGCAAACAGGTACTGATTTTAGGTGATGAAAATGTTCTGGAATTACGTAGTGGTGATGGGGACAGTTGTACAACTGTGAATAGACTGAAAACCAATGAATCATACACTTTAAATTGGTGATTAATGGTGTGTGAATTATATCTCAATAAAGCGGTTATAAAAATTACTTTTGTTTATAGTTCCCTATGTTATTTTTGTAACATTTTATAAAGGGTCCATGAATTGACTGGCTCTGCTGTAACCACATCTTTCCATTTCCATCTACTTGTCTGCAAGTTTTCTCAGCGCTTAATTCTATCAAAATGAGAAACAGGTTGATACTGAACCCAGATGTGCTTTAGCAATAGTATTTCTCCATGGATAAAGAATAAAGAATAATCTCACTTGTAACATTAAGAGATGAATGTCTAATAAAATTTTGTCTTTTTATTAAACTATTTGAATAATTACTTAGTATATTCCTGATGAACATGGATGCAAAAATTCTCAATAAAATACTCACAAACCAAATCCAATAATACGTTAAAAAAAATCACCCACCGCAATCAAGTGGGATTTATGCCTGGATTGCAAGGGTGGTTCAATATTCACAAATCAATCAATGTGATACACCATATTAGTAAAAGAAAGGATAAGAACAACACGATCATTTCAACAGATGTAGAAAAAGTCTTTGACAAAGTACAACATCAATTCATGATAAAAAACCCTCAACAAAGTAGGGATAGAGGGAATATACCTCAACATAATAAAGGCCATCTTTGAAAAACCCACAGCTAACATCATCCTCAATGGGGAAAAACTAAGAGCTTATTCTCTACAGTCAGGAACAAGACGGGAGTGTCCACTCTCACCACTGTTACTTAACACAGTACTGGAAGTCCTAGCCACAGCAATCGGACAACAAATGGAAATAAAATGCATCCAAATCAGCAAGGAGGAAGCTGAAATTTCACTATTTGCAGATGACGTGATAGGATATATAGAAAATCTGAAAGACTCTACCAAAAAACTGCTAGAACTGATAAACGAATTCAGTAAAGGCAGAGGATACAAAATCAATGTATGGAGATCTGTTGCATTTCTGTGCACTAATACTGAAGCAGTAGAAAGAGAAATCAAGGAATCAATCCCATTTACATCTGCACCAAAAATATAAGATACCTAGGAATAAACCTAACCAAAGCGGTGAAAGACGTGTGCTCTGAAAACTATAAAACACTGATGAAAGAAATTGAAGAGGACACAAAGAAATGGAAAAACAGTTGATGCTCATGGGTTGGAAGAACAAATACTGTTAAAATGTCTGTACTGCCCAAAGCAGTCTACACATTTAAATGCAATCCCTATCAAAATACCAACAGCATTTTTCACAGAGCTAGAAAAAATAATCCTAAAATATGTATGGAACCACAAAAGACCCCAAATAGCCAAAGTAACCTTGAAAAAGAAAAGCAGAGCTGGAGGCATCACAATTCTGGACTTCGAGTTATATTACAAAGCTGTAGTGATCAAGACAATATGGTACTGACACAAAAATAGACACACAGAACAGAAAACCCAGAAACGGACCCACAACTGTATTGTCAACTACTCTTCAACAAAGCAGAAAAGAATATCCAACGGGGAAAAGACAGTCTCTTCAACAAATGGTGTTGGGAAAACTGGCAAAAGAATGAAACTGGACCACTTTCTTACACCACACACAAAAATAAATTCAAAATGGTTTAAAAACCTAAATGTAGGGGCACCTGGGTGGCTCAGTCGGTTAAGCGTCTGCCTTCACCTCAGGTCATGATCTCAGAGTCCTGGGATCGAGCCCCGCATCAGGCTCCCTGCTTGGTGGGGAGTCTGTTTCTCCCTCTGCCCCTTCCCCCTGCTCATGCTCTCTCACTCCGCTCTCTCTCTCTCAAATAAATAAATAAAAATCTAAATGTAGACGTGAAACCATAAAAATCCTAGAGGAGAACACAGGTTGTATCCTCTTTGACATTGCCTGTAACAACTATTTACTAGATATGCCTCCTGAGGAAAGGGAAACAAAAGCAAAAATAAACTATTTGATACAAATAAAAAGCTTCTGCACAGTGAAGGAAACAATCAACAAAACTAAAAGGCAACCTACAGAATGGGAGAAGATATTTTCAAATGACATATTTGATAAAAGCTTAGTATGCAAAACATATAAAGAACCTATAAAACTCAACACCCAAAATGTGAATAATCCAATTAAATGGGAAGAAGACACGAATAGACATTTTTTTCAAGGAAGACATACAGATGACCAACATGGAAAGATGCTCAACATCACTGATCATCAGGGGAACGCAAATCAGAACTACAAGAAGGTATCACCTCATAATTGTCAGAATGGCTAAAGTCAACCATGCAAGAAACAACAGACGATGGCAAGGAAGTAGAGAAACTCTCTACACTGTTGGTGGGAATGCAAACTGGTGCAGCCACTATGGAAAGCAGTACGGAGGTTCCCCAAAAAGTTAAAAATAGAACTACCCTAAGATCCAGCAATTGCACTACTAGGTATTGACCTAAAGAATACAAAAATACTGATTCAAAGGGTTGCATGCACCCTGATATCCACAGCAGCATTATCTATAATAGCCAAATTATGGAAACAGCCCGAGTGCCCCCAGACACAAAATGGAATATTATTCAGCCATAAAAAAGAATGAAATCTTGCCATTTGCAAGGACATGGAGTTAGCATAATGCTAAATGAAATAAGTCAGAGAAAGACAAATAAGGTATGATTTCACTCATATGTGGAATTTAAGAAACAAAACAAGCAAAGGGGGAAAAAAGAGAAGGAGGCAAACCAAGAAACAGACTCTTAACTATAGAGAACTGATGGTTACCAGAGGGGAGGCGGGCGGCGGGATGGAGGATTAAGGAGGGGACACGTTGTGAGGAGCACTGGGTGTTGTATGGAAGGGAGAGAGAGAGAGACAGAATACCAAGCAGGCTCCTGCTGAGTGCGGAGCCTGATGCAGGGCTCAATCCCATCATCCTGAGATCACGACCTGAGCGAAAATCAGGAGTCAGCTCACTTAACTGACTGAGCCAACCAGGTGCCCCTAGAAATTTTTAAGATTTATCTTTCATGTTTCTACTTAACCTTTGAACACATAGAACACATGTAATATTCTTAGCTTTTTTTTTAAGATTTATTTGACAGAGAGAGAGCACAAGCAACGGGAGCGGCAGGCAGAGGGAGAAGCAGGCTCCCCGCTGAGCAGGATGCAGGGCTCCATCCCAGGACCCTGGGATCATAACCTGAGCCAAAGGCAGATGCTTGACTGACTGAGCCACCCAGGCGCCCCATGTTCCTAGCTTTTAATTACAACACCTTTGCAAGTTCTGGGTTTTATCTTCTCCTCATTGTCATATTTTACTGCTTCTCTATATGCATGGTAACTTTTAAAATGGTAATCTTTCATTGGGTAGCACTGTGAATTTTACTTTACTGGGTGCTGGATACTTCTGTCTTCGTATAATTTTTTTTTTGCTTGTTCTGAGGTACATCTAGGTTTCTTAGAAACAGTTTGAGCCTCTGGGTCTTGTTTTTTAAGATTTGTTAGGAAAGAGGAGAGCAGAATGTATTGTAGGGCTAATAATTCCCTATTTCTGAGGCAAGAATCTTCTGTGTATTCTAATGAAACCCCCAAGAACTATGAGCTTTTCATCACTGCTGATGGGAACAGGCACGATTCCCTGCTCTCTGTGATTGCCAGACATTATTTCTTCTCATTATTTTGGGGAATCCTTTCTTGGTTACCAAGTAGCTTCCTCACATACATGTGTTGATCATGAACTCTGCTGCGTATTAGAAAAGGACCCTCTAGAGATCTCCGGGTTTCTCTTTCTGTGCAACTCTGTCCTTTCTGGAATTTTGTTTTGTGTTATAAACAAAAGAAACGGATACACATGAATTACTCAAATATCACATCCAAGCTCTGGAGCTTGGAACCAGATCATCCTTAGTACATGGCAGGCCCACACCCAGCACCAGGGCAGCCAGCAAGGGGGTGGGGAGAACAACAGGTTTCATTTTTATGGTCGCTTGAGTAATGGTGAACAGTGGGAGCAGAGAGCCGTCAGCCACCAAATAGCAGAAGCAAGCCTGTAGTGTCAGCTTTTGACAGACAGGAGGTGATCCTTCTTCAAAAGACACATGGTCAGGGAAAACGGGGAAATTCATTCGCTAGGACCTGAATTGCAAATAAAGGGAAACCTTCATCAAGCGAAGAGGCAGAGATCAAAGGAAGCCCAGTCCTGCTTATATGGAAAGGAATGTCTGAGAGGAGTATCGAACGTGTGCCTTCCTCTGATCCTTGGAGCAGATGATGGTACTATTAATGGAACTCTCCCCTGGAAGGACAGAGACTGTTTCCTTCAAGCTAGAGTCAGCCTGTCTGCAAAAATATTAAACCAAGGTTAGAGACCTACTTTTGGGAGACGAGCAGGGACAGCCCATGAGGACTCCAGCAAAGGGAGCAGTTTGCACCCAACTTAAATTTGATCTGGATATTACAGGCCAAACTTCTGGAAACGTAATCCTCTGGCAGGACCTGTGGGCTGGAGCCAGAGATCTAAGAGCCACGCTGTTTAGAGAGGCCAAAAATGGATGTGGTTGAAAAGAAGACTGACATTTAATGTTGTTGGGCCAAAGCAAAGGACTATGCCAAAGGGCCTCTGGGCTGGCCAGCAGTCGGTCAGGCTCAGGACTGCCTGCAAAGCTGTGTACCAGAAGAACTGGACGCTTGGAGCCAACTAGGTGGTATGCAAGAAGAGAAGGGAGAGGAGTCATGCAGTCAGGGAAAGGATATCCCAAAATGAGAGGCTAGTGCTGCCATGGGGAAGGGTAGGGGTGGGCAGATGAAGGAGGCAGAAAGCCTAGAATAAAGGCAGATGGGTATATTTTTATTGTGAGGAACCATGAAGTAGGACACTCTGAAAGACCTTCTGCTCAGTCCCTTTGCCCCACATTGAAGGATTTAGCATTATTCCAATTCTGAAAAAATAAAAACCTAAAGTTAATGCTGGATATTCCTGTGTAGTAGGGTTATTTTTGAGTAATAATATGGGTAATTTTGATTTTGTTCTTTGTAACTTTTTCAAGTTTACTGTCATGGGTTGGGATTCTCTTCCTAATCAATGATCTTAATTGGAAAGAATGTATAACGTCTTTTGTGATACAAGACCCAAATTAAGTGAACTTTAGAGAACAAGTGATAGAAATGCCTGGACTTTCCTTTTCGTAAAGGATCAAAAACAGGGAAGCGAAGAACATTCTGCTTCAGGGAGATTTAGCACAGCCCAAGGAAATTACCCTAAGGAAAAGAAAGGAAGTTTTGGGGCCAGCTGGACCCTCCTAAAAGTGCTTAAAGGAAGAAGTACTTAGAGGTAGCAATGGCTACACTTCCTAAGATTTTCCAGGTAACTTCTCCAATTTATGGGAACCAACTCACACAACCAAGATGCAGAAGCTAAATTTGACTACGTAGTTTTTAATCCCCCTAAATTCCCTGCTTCTCTATAGTCCCTTATGCCCAAAGCGGTTTCCTCTTCCCAAGAATATCTTTTACCATGCTCCTTGCTGGAAGCAGAGGGACCTACATACAATGTGTCTCCTAGGATCCATTATTGATTGAATCTCTGGGACCAGCATTAGCCTTCCAGGAAAATTCCTGGCCACACTCTCAGCAGCACAGTGGAATGGAATGGGGGTTACTGTAGTGTCCTCACCCTATGCTGTTGCCCCAGCTTGGGCCTTCCTCCCCTCCTTCAGATGGCTCTGCTACCCCTTCACCTGTTCTCTGCTCCTCAATTCTAGGGCCAGAAGCAAGTTAAGGTCTATAGCTGTGACTCGGGGGATGGATCTAAAAAATGGCTGACCCACGATTGCTCTGTTCCTTCCCCTCTACACACACACTCCACCTGTCCCTCAGTTGGTAACTGGAAGACCTATCCAGCTACTGCAGCTTCCCACATACCACCCATCTCCTTCCTGTCACTGCCCTGGCTCCATTTTGCTCTTCACTCCATGTTTCTCTCCTAGACCCAACCCAGAAGATTCTGACTCTCCATTTTTCTCAGAAAGTTGAGGTGTCTCCTCCCCCGCTCCTGCCACCGCCATATGTACAAAGATGCTTCATTAGCATCTATGGCCTAAATAGAACCCAGGCAGAAAAAAAGAAGGAAAGGGAAAGGGGGAGACCCCCAAACCAACTTCTGTTGGTTTCCAAAAGTAGCACTTTGAGAAAATCCCAAAATTTGGTATCTTTTTGGAAAGTGGTAGGAAGAGTAAAGCTATGAAGCTCTGGTTATTCTGATCCCCTATAATGCACTCAGGGAAGAGACCTCAGCAAAAGGTCCTTGTTTCCCTGACCTTCTCCTGAACCCTCACCCAGGCCCTCAGATTTCTGCCTGTTTTTCATGCTCTCCTTAGCCTCTGTTCCACAACACAGGACAGCCACCATTCCATTATTTGACAAACATCAGTCCTACTATGTTCCAGGCATTCTACCAGGCCCTGGGCACATAGAGAAGACTAGTGCACAGTGTCTCCCCTCAAAATCCCACTGTCTGCTCAAGAACATATATAAAGAAAGTAGTAAGGACACTATCCTGTGGTTAAGTGTTATAGAAGAAAAAGGCATCAAGTAGCTTGTACTCTTCCTAACCCGGGACCACTCGGGCAACATACCTACAATCCACATATCCAGGGGTAAAACCATGAAAGAAGCAATCATCAAGAAACTTATGCCTTGTTTCTCACCCACTTACAATCTAGCTCCAGCCCTCTTATTTCTGTGGGGGTCTGTGCGTTGCTTTGTTTGGGCTCCTGATTCCCCATCAAGGACTACAGCCCCGGCTCTACCTTTGTGCCAGTGATCTCCTTTGGATGACTCACCTGAGCAGCTACCTGAGAATCCATCCATTCCCTTCCATCCACAACTCCACATCCCATCTGAGCCGTCCCTCACCCCAGGAGGGCAGATTTGGACAGACTGGAGCTTAAGGAGAACTTGGTTCTACTTCCCCCGAGACAGGTGAGCTCCTTGCCTTCAAAGTGGAAATTCAAAATATTGTTTCCTGAAAATGCAATGTTGGGCCCAGTTGTCAAGTTTTATAATTAACAGTACACGCCAACAACTTAAGGAAGATACTACTCTTCTCAAGTCTTCCCTACTTGGCCATCCATCCTTCCAGTTGCTCAGACTCTGCTCAGAGTCGACCTCTCACATGCCATATTCAATCATCAGCAAAACCTGCAACCTTAAAATATGTCTTGAGTCCAATCATTACTAACCATCTGCACTGCTACCACAGTAACCCAAACCATCACATAATCTGAATTATTGCAATAACCTAAATGGTCTCCATGCTTGCACTCTTGCCCACTTGCTGTCCATTTGTCAAAGAAAAACTAAACAGAAACTTCTAAATGGTCAGGTGGCAATGGTGGAAAATTCTCTCCTCCATAAAACCAACAAAAAAAAATTGGCAAAAACTGTCAGAATCAACTCTTCCAACTCTGGAAAGTAACCAAAGATTTGCAGCAATTTGGGGGAGAATTTATTCAACAAAAACAGTTGAATTTAGGTGAGAATAAGAAGGTATGTGGCATTTTAACTACCCCTACTCCCATCCTTCTTTTTCTGGTTCTATGGCAACCTTGAAACAGCTTTACATTATGATGAAAACCAGCAGCCTAGAAGCCATAGGAGGGCATAACATGGGTAGAGCTGCTTCCAAGCCTTATTCTCAAAGAACTGTCATTATGTGACCTATCTAGTTGTTCTCTGGAAGACTCCACTTGAAATGCTGTTTTGATTTGCCCTCGCTCTGAGTTTTCCTTAAGTGAGAAAAGCCTCTTTTCCAGGAACACTTGTCTAACACATTTCGACTCAATTGTTTAACTTCAAGGCTGCCCAAAACAGTGGATAACTACTGCGGCAAGAAATAGCCTTATTAAAAAGCTTAAAAGGAGAGTCTAGGGAATAAGATGCCCAAAAGGCCTTCAAAAAGTTCTGATAAATTGCTAGTAATCTAGAAAGCCACACACACATACAGGGCTGTGCTGTGCCAATGTTTCAAAAAGACCTAAAAAGACCACTTTAGGCCCTTGGAAAGCAAGAAGTAAAATTAATTCAGAGTTTTCAACTGCCTGGCTGAATGTTTACAACAAGCCCCAATATACACATGCACACACACCCTACCCATTGGCAAAAACGGGGAAACTTATTGTTCCCAGTATTTACAGAAATCTCTGCCCAATCATTAGCTGAGCACTAACCTAAGCAAGCAAAGATTTCAGTAGCTACACACAACAAAGAATGCAAACTTAACAGAATTAGTTCAGAAAAGTCACTAAATAAACGACAAAAAGCAACAATAAACCCTAAGGGAGGAGAAACTCTGAACTCCAGAGATTCCACAGTATTTGAAATGTACAGTTTTCAACAAAACATTCTGAGAGCAGAGAAAGAAATATGGCCCATAAACAAGGGAGAAAAGGAATAAAACCTGACCCTGAGGGAAGCCAGATACTGGACTTGCAGCTATTTTAAATGTCTAAGTCATGTCTGAAAAACTAGAAGTACAGGAATGTTGTCTCATCAAATAATACCAGGAGAGATAGAAATTGGGGGGAAAAATAGAAACTTTGGATTCAAAAAGTACAATAACTGAAATGACAAATTCACTAGAAGAGCTCAACAACAGATCTGAACTAGCAACAAGAAATAGTGAATTTGAAGATAGACTGATTGAGATTATCCAGTCTGAGGAAGAGAAAAAGAATGAAGAATCATGAACATAGTCTAGGATCTGTGAGACACCATCAGGCATATCAACATAAACATAATGGGAGTCCCAGAAGGAAAGAAGAGGAAAAAAAGGCAGAACGACTGCTTGAAGAAATGACTGAAAACATCCTAAATTCGATGAAAAACATTAATCATCCAAAAAGTTCCACCAAGCCCAAGGAGGATTATCTCAAAGAAATCCACATTAGATATATCATAATCAAAACCATGCATGAAAGACAAAGTCAAAAAGAGAGTCTTAAAAGCAACAAGAGGAAGTGACTCATGAGGTTTAGGGATTCTTAAGAAGATTAATAGCTGATTACTCATTAGAACACATGGAAGCCAGAATGCAGCAGGACAACATATTCAAAGTACTGAAAGAAAAATACTATCAACCAAGAATTCTATATTCAGCAAAACTACCTTCAAAAATGAAGAAATTAAGTCATTCCAAAACAGAGAATTTGTTACCAACAAAATGGCCCTGAAAGAAATATTAAAGGGAGTCCTTCATATTGAAATGAAAATACATAGATGGTTACTCCAATGTACATGAGAAAACTGATAATCACAAATAGGTAAATATTAAATATGAATATACTATTTATTCATATCTATTAATGTGAACCAGATTATTTTAACAAAGAGGTTAATTGTCACACCCTGGGCCACCACTCAGAAAATAACTCAAAAGGTATACAGGAAAAGAAATTACAAGGCAACTAAAATGGTACACTAGAAAATATATATTCAGGATAAAATATGGCAATAAAGGAGCAAGAGAAACACAAAAATTATAGAAGACATAGAAAAGAAACAGAAAAAGAGCAGACAAGAGTGTTACCAGTAATTATATTAAGTGTAAATGGACTAAAACACTCTAATAAAAGTGGGGGGGGGGAGGATCAAGCTGGCAGAGTAGGAATATCCTGGGCTCACCTCTTCCCACAGATATACCTAAATCTACGACTACATAAACAAAAACTATCCCTGAGAATGAACTGACGGATAGCAGAAGAGATCATACACAACTGAGGATATAAAGAGAAATCCACATCCAGTTGGGCAGAAGGGGTAGAAACATGGTTTAGTCAGGACTCACGCCCTCGGGAGTAGTGACCCATCACAACTATAGAGGCCCTCCCTGATGAACAAGTGTACTGAACCCCAATGTTGGGCCCCAGCCAGAGGGGCCTGCACCAGGAAGGTGAGCCCCATACCTCTGGCTTTGAAAACCAAAGGGGATTATGTATGGGAGAGCCAGAAAGCAGTAGGAAATTGAGACTCCATTCTTAAAAGGTGTGTGCACTACTTTATTTGCTCTGAATTCCAGCACAAAAGCAGCAGTTTGACAAGATCCTAGGTTACATGTAAAGGAGATCCACTGACTAATTTTAGGGCTTATGCTACAGGAATAGGGATCTGTTGGAATGGTTTCGTGGGGTGGAAGCACTAGTGGGCACTTTTTTTTCCCCTTCACTTTTTTCCCCTTCCCTTGCCTTTCCCACTTAGGTGGCCTCACACTGTTGGGCAACATTTCTGACACTCTCCATCTACCATGCTCTTATTTCTCACCCTGCCCCAGCATTCCCCTGGGGACTCACCTCATCCAACCTGTCCACCTGGTTGGATCTCCTCATAAGTGGCTTCCAGCAATGCCACACCTGGTAGATGCCCTCAGTGGGTACCCTCAACCAAGACGGAGATGGTCCCAAATGACTCCCTGCTTGGCCACTCCCAGAAAGTGCTCATGGCTAGGGTGGAAGTCTCTCCCAGTTGCCCCCACCGGGGGGGGGGGGGAACAACCTGGCACACCAGACCACCTATAACAGTTGTAGCTAGACTTTGCAGCAAGCTGCACCTAAGTTTTGCCCTACCCACTGACATGCCCAAAGCTGTCACAGCCAGGCCTCACAGCTGGACAAACGGGATAAGCACTGCTCACCAGCACATCCTTAGCAGTTGTGGCTAAACCTGACACACAGCCACACAGGGAGGCAGTCTTGCACACCAGCAACTCCACACCAATTGTGACCCTGCCCATGCGGCTCACAAAGGCATCATCCCTGGAGCCCCTGGCTCTAGTGAGGAGGGAGGCTTGATGCATAGGGCCCCAGAGGACACCTTCTGCATAAAACCACTCCTTCAAGACAAAGACACATAACTGATCTACCCAATATCTACAAAGAGATACTTATGAAAAATGAGGAAACTGAAGAATATGTTCCAAACTAAAGAGCAAGACAAACCTCAGAGGAAGAAATGAAATGAAACAGAGATAAGCAACCTACAAATAATGAGTTCAAAGTAATGGTCATAAAAATGCTTGCCAAACTTAGGCTAAGAATGGGGGAACACAGTGAGAACTTCAACAAAGGGACAAATTATAAAAGAGAATTTCTAGCACCAAAGAATACAATAACTGAGATGAAAACTACACTAGAGGGAAGGAACAGCAGATTAGGTGATGCAGGGAACAAATCAGCAATCTGGAAGCCAGGGTGGTAGAAATTAGCCAATCACAACAGCAAAAAGAAGAAAGAATGGGGGCGCCTGGGTGGCTCAGTCGTTAAGTGTCTGCCTTCCATTCAGATCATGATCCCAGGATCCTGGGATCAAGCCCCGCATCAGGCTCCCTGCTCAGCGGGAAGCCTGCTTCTCCCTCTCCCACTCCCCCTGCTTGTGTTCCCTCTCTCACTGTATCTCTGTCAAGTAAATAAAATCTTTAAAAAAAAGAAGAAAGAATGAACAAATGAGGATAGTTTAAAGGCCTCCGGGACAATATCTAGTGTACTAACATTCACGTTATGGGAGTTTCAGAAAGAAAAGAGAGAGATAAAGAGACAGAAAACCTATCTGAAGGGATAATGGCTGAACTCTTCCCTAACCTGGTAAAGGAAACAGTCATCCAAGTCCAGGAAACACCCAGGGAGTCTCCAATAAGATGAAGCAAGAGACCCATACTGAGACACATTATAAACAAAGTGTTAACAGCTAAAGATAAGGAGACAAAAAAGCATCAAGAGAAAAACAACTAGTTTCATACAAGGAAACAAACATAAGACTACCAACTGATTTTTCAGCAGAATCTTTACAGGCCAGAGGCAGTGGCACAATATATTCAGAGTGCTAAAAGGAAAGAACTTAAAACCAAAGATGCTCTATTGGCAAGGTTATCACTCAGAACTCAAGGAGAGAGGAGGAGTCTCCCAGACAAGCAAAAGCTAAAAAGAGTTCATCAACACCAAACCGGTCTTATAAGAAATGTTAAAGGAACATCTTTAAATGGAAAAGAAAAGGCCATTACTAAAAGTAAGAAAATTTAAAAACCTGGGTAGATAAACCACCTATATAGCCAGTATAAAGGTTAAAAGACTAAAGTAGTAAAAAGCTTCTAGACCTAAAATAATTAGTAAAGGGATACACAAAATAATAAATTGTGAAATATGATGTCAAAAAGTATGATGTCAAAAACTTATAAAGGAGTGGCAGGGAGTAAAAGTGGTGTGTTTTTAGGACACACTTGAACTTAAGTAATCATCAACATAAAATAGATGGCTGTGTACATAGGATATTATATATGAACTTCATGGTATCACAAAATACGTATAATAGATACACAAAAAAGAAAGGGATACAAACATAACACTGAGGAGAATCACCAAATCACAAGGGCGATAAGTACAGATCAATAATTACTTCAAATATAAATGGACTAAATGCTCCAATCAAAAGACATAAGGTGTCTGAATGGATAAAATAAATAAGACTCATACATATGCTATCTAGAAGAGACTCATTTCAAATCTAAAGACATACACACTGAAAGGAAAGGGTGGAAAAGATATTCCATGCAAATGGAAATGAAAAGAAAGCTGAAGTAGCAATACTTACATGAGACAAAATAGACATTCAAACAAAGGATGGACTGCCAGGGCGTCCACCGTGCAGAGTGTCCCAGAACACCCTGGACTGTCCCTGCCCTTGCTCCAGCCACCTCATGAGGGCACCCCTGTGCAGAGCACCCCAAACCACTGCACTGGGCTCTACTTTGGCTCTTGCTGCCCTATAAGAGCATGCCCTGTGCAAACTGCTCCAGAACCACCTGGTCCACGCCAGCCTCTGCTCCAGCTGACCTGACGGCGTGCCCAAATGTGGAGCTCCCTGGGACACTCCAGTTTGCATCTACTTCAGCTTCGGTCATCCTGCCAGGATGCCCTTTGCACAGAGATCCCTGGGGCTGCCCATGTTGTACACAAGAAGGCTTCAGCTATCCTGCCACAGTACTTTCAGAATAGAGAACGATAGCCCCACTCTAGGCCACGCTCGCTTTTGCTTCAGCCGCCCTGCCAGGGCACCCTCTGCACAGCAAGGTCTGGGGTTGCCCCAGGTTGTGCCCATTTCAACTCTAACCATCCACCAAGATGGATCCAGCCTGACGTGCCAAGGAAAGACCAGCACACAACAGCCAAAACTCCAGCCAGCCAGCCAAAGTCATCAGGCACACAGAATTTACACAGACAATGGCCATCCACAGGACCATCCTTTCAAGTTTAGGAGAATTAGTTGTTCTGCCTAATACACAGAAACAAACACAGAAAGTCACGCAAAGTGAGGAGACAAAGGAATATGCTCCAAACAAAGAATGAGACAAAAACTCACAAACAGAACTAAATAAGACAAATATAAACAGTCTGCTGATGAAGAGCTCAAAGTAATGGCCGGAGAGATGCTCACTCGAATGGAGGGACATGTGCATCAACTGAGTGAGAACTTAAGGAGAAAATAGAAAAAAAGAAAGTTGAAGAATAACTGAAATGAAAAATACACCAGAGGAAATCAACAGTAAATTAGACGATGCAGAAGGACAGATCAGTGATCTGGAAGATAAGGTAACAGAAAGCACTAAAGTTGAGCAGCAAAAAAGAAAAGAATTTTAAAAAAAATGATAGGTTTAAGGGACTTCTTGGACAACATCAAGTGAACAAACCATCATATTTCCAGGTCCCAGAAAGAGAAGAGAGAAAGGGGCAAAAAAAATGTATCTGAAGAAATAATAGCTGAAAACTCCCCTAATAGGGAAGGACACAGACATCCAAGTTCAGAAAACACAGAGTTCCAAACAAGACCAACCCAAGGAGGCGAACACCCTGACACATAAAAATTAAAATGTCAAAGATGAAAGATGAAGACCAAATTTTAGAAAGCAACAAGAAAAGTGTCTAGTTATAAACAAGGGAAACCCCATAAAGCTATCAGCTGATTTTTTTGGCAGACACCTGGCAGGCCACAAGGGAAAGGTAGGATATACTCAAAGTGCTGAAAGGAAAAAAAAAAAATCTACGACCAAGAATACTCTATCCAACAAGTTTGTCATTTGGAATTGAGCAGAGAAACCATTTTCCAAACAAACATTAAAGGAGTTCATCACCACTACACTGGCCTTAAGGAACGTGAAAGGGACTTCTTTAAGTGGAAAAGAAATGGTTGTAATTAGGACAAAACCATGAAAGAAAAATTTCATGAGTAAAAGCAAACATACAGAAGTAGATCAAACACTTATAAAGCTAGTATGAAGGTTAAACATCAAAAGTAGTAAAATACACCCAAAAAAATTAGTGAAGGGGACTCACAAAAGATGTAAAATATGACAACATATACATAGAATATGCAGGGGCAAGGGGGAAGTACAAATAAATATCTTAGAATGTGTTCAAACTTAAGTGGCCATCAACTTATACTCTACTATGTATTTAGAATGTTGTCTATTGGGGGCCTGGGTGGCTCAGTCATTAAGCGTCTGCCTTCGGCTCAGGGCGTGATCCCAGAGTCCTGGGATCGAGCCCCACATCAGGCTCCTCCGCTATGAGCCTGCTTCTTCCTCTCCCACTACCCCTGCTTGTGTTCCCTCTCTCACTGGCTGTCTCTGTCAAAATAAATAAATAAAATCTTTAAAAAAAAAAAAAAAAGAAGAAGAAGAACGTTGTCTATTGTTGGGGTTAACGTAGAGCATGAAGTCAGCCATAATACCTGGCTTGCTAAAATGTAACATGGAGCCTATTAGCTAGGATCCAGTTGAGTATTTTGGCATCCATGTTCCTCATGGATATTGGTCTGTAATTCTCCTTTTTGACGGGGTCTTTGCCTGGATTTGGAATCAGGGTAATGCTGGCCTCATAGAGGCGTTTGGAAGTTTTCCTTCTGTTTCCATTTTTTGGAACAGCTTCAGTAGAATAGGTATTATTTCTTCTTTAAATGTTTGGTAGAATTCCCCTGGGAAGCCATCTGGCCCTGGACTTTTGATTTTGGGGAGGTTTTTATTACTGCTTCAATTGCATTACTGGTAATTGGTCTATTCAGATTGTCTATTTCTTCCTGTTTCAGTCTTGATAGTTTGTAAGTTTCCAGGAAGGCATCCATATCTTCCAGGTTGCTTAATTTGTTGGCATATAGTTGCTGGTAATAATTTCTAATAATTGTTTCTATTTCCTTGGTGTTGTTCATGATCTCTCCCCTTTCGTTCATGATTTTATTAATTTGGGTCCTTTCTCTTTTCTTTTGAATAAGTTTGGCCAGTGGTTTATTGATCTTATTAATTCTTTCAAAGAACCAGCTTCTAGTTTTGTTGATCTGTTCTACTGTTTGTCTGGTTTCTATTTCATTGATCTCGGCTCTAATCTTTATTATTTCTCTTCTCCTGCTGGGTTTAGGCCTTATTTGCTGTTCTCACTCCAGCTCCTTTAGGTGTAGGGTTAGCACGTGCATTTGGGATTTTTCTAATTTTTTGAGGGAGGCTTGAAGTGAAACAAAAGCAAAAATGAACTTTTGGGACTTCATCAAGATAAAAAGTTTCTGCACAGCAAAGGAAGCAGTCAACAAAACTAAGAGGCAGCCCACGGAATGGGAGAAAAGAATTGCAAAGGACAGTACAGATAAAGGGCTGATATCCAAAGTCTATGAAGAACTTCTCAAACTCAACACTCAAAAAAACTAATAACTCAGTCAAAAAATGGGCAGAAGACACGAACAGACACTTCTCCAAAGACGACGTACAAATGGCTAACAGACACATGAAAAAATGTTCAACATCACTAGCCATCAGGGAAATTCAAATCAAAACCACATTGAGATACCACCTTACACCAGTTAGAATGGCAAAAATTGACAAGGCAAGAAACAACAAATGTTGGAGAGGATGTGGAAAAAGGGGATCCCTCTTACACTGTTGGTGGGAATGCAAACTAATATAGCCACTCTGGAAAACAGTATGGAGGTTTGTCAGGAAGTTCAAAATAGAGCTGCCCTATGACCCAGCAATTGCACTACTGGATATTTACCCCAAAGATATGGATGTAGTGAAAAGAAGGGCCACATGCACCCCAATGTTCATAGCAGCAATGTCCAAAATAGCCAAACTGTGGAGGAACTGAGATGCCTTTCAACAGATGAATGGATAAAGAAGACGTGGTTCATATACACAATGGAATATTACTCAGCCATCAGGATGAATACCCACCATTTGCATCGACATGGATGGAACTGGAGGAGATTATGCTAAGTGAAATTAGTCAAATAGAGAAAGACAAATATCATATGGTTTTACTTATATGCGGAACATAAGGAATAACATGGAGGACATTAGGAGAAGGAAGGGAAAAAATGAAGGGGGGAAATCAGAGGGGGAGACAAACTGTGAGAGACTATGGACTCCGGGAAACAAACTGAAGGTTTCAGAGGGGAAGGGGGTGGGGGAATAGGTTAGCCTGGTGATGAGTATTAAGGAGGGCATGTATTGCATGGAGCACCGGGTGTTATTCACAATGAATCATGGAACACTACATCAAAAACTAATGATGTACTGTATGGTGACTTAACATAATTAAAGAAAAAAAAAAAGGAACATGGAAGTCGCTGAGGGCAGGGAAGTTTTCAGAGAAGGGCGTAGGCTTTTGGAATGCCAAGGCCTGTGTGACCACCCTGCTGTTGGAATGCTGAGGGGAGTTGTCTTCCCCAAGCTTTCTTAGCCCAAACAGCCAACCTGCGATCTAAGAAGTGTATGCATTGTCCCTTAGGCTATGTTTAGCAGAACTCATAGACCACGCAGATTAGCATATCGAACACATAGATCAGCTTATCATATCTTTCTGGTAAACAGATCCTCCTAGTTCCAGTAAGACCCCTGTCACACGTCATGTGCTTGAGAAACAGTGATAAGGATTTGTGATTAGCCTGAAGGACCAATAAAAGCAGGAGCAAAGAAGAGCAAAGGGTCTTTGTCTCTGAGCATCGACCCCCTTGCTTTCTCCTCTCTTTCACAGCAAAGTTTGGAGTAATCTTTCATCCATTGGTACAGGGATTGCTGGCCATTCCTGGCAGTCTAGGATTCTCATGTAACCATAAACTAAGAACTTGTAATAGACACAAGATAAATAAAGGGAAAGATAATCTGAACACTAGTGAAAAAATCATCATTCACTAGGAAAAAGAGCAAAAGGAGAAAAAAGGAACCGAAAAGAATGACAAAAACCCCCCAAAATAACAAAATGGCAGTAAGTACATACCAATCAATCAGGGAAATTCAAATCAAAACCACACTGAGATACCACCTTACGCCAGTTAGAATGGCAAAAATTGACAAGGCAAGAAACAACAATTGTTGGAGAGGATGTGGAGAAAGGGGATCCCTCCTACATTGTTGGTGGGAATGCAAGTTGGTACAAGCCACTCTGGAAAACAGTGTGGAGGTCCCTTAAAAAGTTAAAAATTGAGCTACCCTATGACCCAGCCATGGCACTACTGGCTATTTACCCCAAAGAGACAGATGTAGTGAAGAGAAGGGCCATAGGCACCCCAATGTTCATAGCAGCATTGTCCACAATAGCTAAATCATGGAAGGAGCCGAGATGCCCTTCAACAGATGACTGGATTAAGAAGTTGTGGTCCATATATACATGGAATATTACTCAGCTATCAAAAAGAACGATTTCTGAACATTTGCTGCAACATGGACGGCACTGGAGGAGATAATGCTAAGTGAAATAAGTCAAGCAAAGAAAGACAATTATCGTATGGTTTCTCTCATTTATGGAACATAAGAACTAGGAAGATCGGTAGGAGAAGAAAGGGATAAGGAAAGGGGGGGGTAATCAGAAGGGGGAATGAAGCATGAGAGACTATGGACTCTGAGAAACAAACTGAGGGCTTCCGAGGGGAGGGGGTGGGGGAATGGGATAGGCTGGTGATGGGTAGTAAGGAGGGCACGTATTGCATGGAGCACTGGGTGTTATACGCAACTAATGAATCATGGAACTTTACATCAAAAACCAGGGATGTACTGTATGGTGACTAACATAATATAATTAAAAATATTAAAAAAAAAGAAATTAAAAAAAAATTACTTTAAATGTAAATAGTGTAAATGCTCTAACCAAAAGACATGGGTTGATAAAATGAATAAAAAACAAACAAAACAGGACCCATCTGAATGCTGCCTACAAGAGACTCAATTCAGACGTAAAGACACATACATACAGCCTGAAAGTGAAAAGATGGAAAAAGATACTCCATGCTAATAGAAGTGGGGGAAAAAAAGCTGAGGTAATGGTACTTACATCAGACAAAAGAGACTTTAAGGCAAAGATTTTAACAGAAGACAAGGGATTACAGAATGGTAAAAGGGATCAAACAAGAAGATATAACAAGTGTAAATAACTATTCATGTAACATTGGAGCACTTAAATACATAAAACAAATATTAACAAGCACAAAGATAAAATTGACAGTAATATAATAGTCAGGAACTTTAATATCCCATACATGTCAATGGATAGATCCAGCCAGAAAAAAGAAATCAGTAAGGAAACGGTATATTTGAACAACGTTAGACAACATAGATATATACAGAACACTCGATTCAAACAACAGAATACGCATTCTTCTTAAGTGCACATGGAACGTTCCCCAGGTTAGATACCATGTTAGGCCACAAAACCAGTCTCAATAAATTTAGAAAGACTGGAATCCTAATATGCATCTTTTCTGACCACAATATAACACTGAAATTCAATTATAAGAAAAACAAGCACAAACACTAGGAGGCTAAGCAACATGCCACGAAACCACCAATGAGTCAATGATGAAAACATGGGAAATAAAAAAAAGAAAAAATACCTTGAGACAAACTTAAGGAAAAACAAATAGTCCAATATGTAATGTATGCAACGAAAGCAGTTTAAGAAGTTTATGATGATACAGGTCCACCTCAAGAAACAAACAAAAATTTTAAAAATGTCTTCATTTACACTTAAAGGAACTAGAAAAAAAGACCAAATCAAGCCCAACATTAGTAGAAAGAAGGAAATCATAAACATGCGAGTGGAAATAAATGAAATAAAGTCTAAATAACAATGGGGGGAAAAATCAGTGAAACTAACAGCTGGTACTTGGAAAAGCTACAATAATAAACCTTTATACAGGCTCATTAAAAAAATAAAACATAAAATAAAATCAGAAATGAAAGATGAGAAGTTACAACTGACAACCCAGAAATACAAAAGACCATGAGACTACTAGGAAGCAAGTATATGCCAAGAAATAGGACCACCTAGAGGAAATGGGCAAATTACTGGAAACATACAATCTTCCAGGACTGAATCAAAAAGAAATAGAAAATTGAACAAATTGCCAGTCATGAAAATGAGCCAGTAATCAAAAATTCTCAACAAATAAGAGCCCAGAAGCAGATGGCTTCACAGATAAATTCTACCAAACATTTAAAGATGAATTAATAACTATCCTTCTGAAACTGTTCCAGAAATTGAAGAGCCAGGAATGCTTCCAAATTCATTCTTTGAGGCCAGCATTACCCTGATGCCAAAAATAGACACAGACACCACTAAAAATGAATATTACAGAAAAATAGTCCTGATGAACACGGATACAAAATTCAAAATAGTAGCAAACCTAATTCGGCAATACATTAAAAGGATCACACATTATGACCAAGTGGGATTTATTCCAGGGACGCAGGAGAGTACAATATCCACAAATCAAGGTGATACACTATGCTAACAACAACAACAAAAGGATGAAATTAATATAATCATCTCAATAGATGCAGAAAAATCATATAAAATTTGATATCGATTTATGATAAATAATACCCCAACTCAACATGGGGTAGAGAGGGAACATACTTCAACATAATAAAAGCCATAATGACAAACCCACAGCTAACATCATACTCAATGGTGAAAAGCTCAAAGCTTTTGTAAGACCAGGAACAAGACAAGGCCCCTTCTTGCCACTTTTATTTACATAGTACTGGAAGTCAGAGCACAGCAATCAGATGCCCCCCCCCCCCAAAAAAAAAGAAAGAAAAAAGAGGAGAAAAAAGAAAAGAGAAAGCATCCAAACTGGAAAAGTTAAATGTGACTATTTTCAGATGACATACTATATTAGGAAACCCTAAAGATGCCACCAAAAAAACTATTAGAACTAACAGAATTCGGTAAAGATGTAGGACACAAATTTAACACATAAAAATCTGTTGCGTCTATACATTAATAATGGATTAATATAGTAATTATTACAACTCTATCAAAAAGTAAAATACCTAGGAATAAATTTGACTAAGGAGATGAAAGACCGGTACTTTGAAAAGTACACAACACTGATGAAAGAAATTAGAGAGGATGCAAATAATGTGAAGATATACTGTGCTCATGGATTGGAAGTATTAATACTGTTAAAATGCCCATACTACCCAAAGCAATTTACAGATTCAATTTAATCCCTATCAAAACACCAATGTCATTTTTCACAGAACCAAAACAAAAAAAATCTAAAATGTGTAGAGAACCACGAAAAAAACAAAGTAGCCAAAGTAATCTTGAGAAAGAAGAACATTCAGCTTGAGGTATCTTGCTCCTTGGTTTCAAACTATACTTAAAGGTATAGTAATCAAAAGAGTAGGATATTGGCAAAAAAATAAACAGACCAACGGAACAGAACAGATTCCAGAAATAAAACCATTCTCATATGGTTAGTTAACTTTCAACAGGGAGGCAGGAACATACAATGGGGAAAAGACTGTCTTTTTTTCAACAAATCGGTGTTGGGAAAACTGGACAACTACATGCAAAAGAATGAAACCGGATCACTTTCTTACACCATACACAAAAATAAACTTAAAATGTGTTAAAGACTTAAATGTAAGACTGGAAACCATAAAAGTCCTCAAAGAAAACATAGATAGTGAGCTCTTGGACATCAGTCTTAGCAATATTTTTTTGAATCTGTCTCTTCAGGCAAGGGCAACTAAAGGGAAATAAACAGGACTACATCAAACTAAAA
The DNA here is from genome assembly GCF_017311325.1 of Ursus maritimus. Lineage (NCBI taxonomy): Eukaryota > Metazoa > Chordata > Mammalia > Carnivora > Ursidae > Ursus > Ursus maritimus. The sequence continues at coordinate 6,513,694 of NW_024426008.1, forward strand.
AGCTTTTTCACAGTGAAGAAAACCATTCATGAAAGGAAAAGACAACGTATGGAATTGGAGAACATATTTGCAAAGGCTCTGATATGGGCTTAATGTCCAAAATAAAGAACTCACGCAACTTAATATAAAAATAAGTCCAATTAGAAAATGGGCAGAGTGCTTGAACAGATATCCTCCAAAGACGACATACAGAGAGCCAACAGAAACATATGAAGACGCACAATATCACTAATCATTAGGGAAATTCAAATCGAAACCACAGTGAGATATCACCTCACAGCAGTCAGAAGAGCTAGTACCAAAAAGACAATAAATAACAAATGTTGGTAAGGATGTGGAGAAAAGGGAGTCCTCATGCATTGTAGGTAGGAATGCAAAATGGTACAGCCATTATGGAAAACAGTATGGAGGCTCCTCAAAAAATTAAAAACAGAATTACCATGGGATGGACACCTGGGTGGTTCAGTCAGTTAAGTGTCTGACTGTTGATTTCTGCTCAGGTCATGATCTTAGGATCTAAGATTGAGCCCAGCATCAGGCTCTGCGCTCAAGTGGAGTTGGCTTCTCCCCTTGCTGGCACGTGCTCTCTTTCTCTCAAATAAAATCTTTTAAAAAAATCAGAATTACCATATGATTCCACGATTCCTTCTCTGGGTATTTATCGGGGCAAAACAAAAACACTAAGTTAAGAAGATATATACACTACTATGTACATTGCAGCATTATTTACAGTAGCCAACATAGAGAAGCAACCTAAGTGTCCATCATTAGATGAATGAAGAAGATGCCCCCCCCACACACCAGAATATTACTCATCCATAAAAAAGAATGAAATTTTGCCATTTGCAAAAACAGAGACACAGTTTACCATATGATTCCACGATTCCTTCTCTGGGTATTTATCGGAGCAAAACAAAAACACTAAGTTAAGAAGACATATGCACTACTATGTACATTGCAGCATTATTTACAGTAGCCAACATATAGAAGCAACCTAAGTGTCCATCATTAGATGAATGAAGAAGATGCCCCCCCCACACCAGAATATTACTCATCCATAAAAAAGAATGAAATTTTGCCATTTGCAAAAACAGAGACACAGTATTATGCTATGTGAAATAAGTCAGACAGAAAAAGACAAATACCATGATTTCACTTATATGTGTAAACTAAAAAACAAATGAAAAAACAAACAAAAGGGAAATAGACTCATAGATACAGAGAACAACCCGGTGGCTGCCATAAGGAAATGTGGTGGGGCAATGGGTAACACAGATGAAGGGGATTAAAACGTACAAACTTCCGGTGACGAAATAAATAAAACATGAGAAAAAATGTGCAGTATAGGGAATATAGTTAATAATGTGTAACTATTTTGTATGATGATAGAAAGTAGCTTGATTAATCATGGTGATCACTTCATAATGTATTTAACTATTGAATCCTGTTGTACAACTAAAACTAATATGCCCCCTACACTTTAATAAATCGAAGACAGATTAATAATCTTACACCTAAAGGAGCTAGAAAACGAACAAATGAAGTCTAAAGTCAGCAGAGGGAATAAAGGATATAGAAACTAAAAAAACCGATAGAACACATCAGTGAAACCAGGAGCCAGTTCTTTGAAATAATAAAATTTATAAACCCCTAGCCAGATGGATCAAAAAGAAAACAAAGGAAACAAAATCAGAAATGAGAGAGGAAAAATAATAACCAACACCACAGAAATACAGGTTAATTATGAGAATATTATGAAAAACTATATGTCAACAAATTGGACAACCTAGAAGAAATGGGTAAATTCCTAGAAACCTATAAACTACCAAAACTGAAAAAAGGAAGAAATAGAATACTTGAACAGACATATATCTAGCAAAAAAACTGAATAAAACAACAACAAAAAAACAATAAAAAAACCCAAACCTTCCAACAAACAGAAGTCCATGGCCAGATGGCTTCACAGGCAAGTTTTACCAAACATTTAAAGAAGAGTTAATACCTGTTCTTCTCAAACCATTCCAAAAAATAGAAAAGGAAGGAAAACTTCCAAATTCATTCTATGAGGCCAGCATTACTCTGATACCAAAACCAGATAAAATTCCACTAAAAAGAAAACTACAGGCCAATGTCCCTGATGAATATGAACATTCTCAATAAAATACTAGCAAACTGAATCCAAGAGTATATTAAAAGAATCGTTCACCACGATCAAGTGGGATTTATTCCTGGGCTGCAAGGGTGGTTCAATATTCACAAATCAATCAAAATGACACAGCACATTAATAAAAGAGAGGAAAAGAACCATATGATCCTCTCAATGGTTGCAGAAAAAGCATTTGACAAAGTCAAACATTCATTCACGATAAAAACCCTCCACAAAGTAGGTGCAGTGTCCCCTATTCACCAGAACCTACCCATGCGTTGCTTACACTCTGCTGTTGGGTCTGAGTCACTTTTCCAACTTTTAAAGCTCCAAGTTCCACGTCCCACTGGTTATACAAACTCATGGAATTCTGCCCCTCTGGTATGTATGTATGTAAGCATGTATGTATTTTTTTTTAAGATTTTATTTATTTATTTGACAGAGTGAGAGAGCACAAGCAGCAGAGGGAGAAGTGGGCTCCCTGCTCAGCTGGGGGGGGGGGGGACACTATCCCAGGATCCTGGGATCATGACCTGAGCCAAAGGCAGACGCCCAACCGACTGAGCCACCCAGGCGCCCCTCTGGTATTTAGAGCCACACATGGGGATTAGTCTCCCTCATGTGAGCTCCTTGGTGTCATGGCCTATTTCTCTGTTCTCCATGTGCACACGGTTCCTTCTCCCGCTGGCAGCCTCTACTAACAACTTTTGTCTAGTCTATTCTGTCTAATATTAGTGGCTACACTAATTGTTAATAGAGACAAAGAACATTTTAGAAGCATAAGAGACTCAATCCAGCAGAAGATACGGCATTTACAAACACGCACATATTTATCAATAAAGCCCCCAGACACAGGAAGCAGTCAGATCTGAAAGAGAAATAGACAATTCAAAGATAGTAATTGGGGACCTCAATATTCCTACCTTTAATAATGGCTAAACCAGGAACAGAAGATCAATAAGGAAATTAATACGGGAATACCACTATCGACTAACGAGACCGTAAAGCATTTAAAGAAGCCTATATCCATCCAATGACAGAATATATTTTCCCCCAAAAAAACACATGTGGATCATCCTTCAGGATAGATATATTAGTCCATAAGACAAGTCTCAATAAATTTAAGACGACAAAATTTATACAAAATTTGTTCTTCAATCACAATTAGAAATCGATTATTGAAGGAAATAAGAAAAATTACAATTATGTGGAAATGCAACACATACTTTTAAATAACCAGTGGGTCAAAGAAGAAATCAAAAGGTGCTTATAATTTCAAAAAAGAAATCACACAGGCTTTTGCAGCTGCTGGTCATGGCCATGGAGCCAGTGGGCATATAGTCACGGGTCCCATCAGGACTATAACAAATGGAGAAAGAGTTCTTAACCAGCAACACCCCAGAGCACAGCAGAGGGGCCGCAAACTGAGCCACCCAAGTCTTTCTGTGAAAGAGGCCTATTAGTTTATCAGCATAGCTGTTGCCTGAGGGAGAGTGGGTGCTGCCTTCAGGCTCTCCCTTTGCCTCGCTCCAGGTTGCTGGTTATCTCCCAGAACAAAGCTTGTGCACATGTCTGCTGCCACCCAGGGGGCACCCTCTGACTGCCTGGCTCTGGGCACACAGCAGGGCTTGTGTTCACAGCGTCAACTGGACAGTAGTAAGAAACTGTTCTTAACCGGCTATTGCCCCAGGGCTCAGTGCAGAGGGAGCACACAGAAACACGCATTTCCCATTCTTCTCCTGAAAGAAGTATATTTGCATACTTTAAAAGCTTCTGCCTGAGGGTCTGGCTTCCAAGCAGCTGGAATACAGGTGCTGACTGAGATACTCCCTTCTGGGTCACTGACAAATCTTGGCACACCAACTACTAGGAGCCGCTAAGAATAAAGTAGGCTGCTTGACAATCAAAAAGTTTTGCGAGACAACCAAGAGCTAGGGAAGGGTTGAACGATAAGGTTCATCTCCAACACAAGGCCATTCCCTCAAGACTGGAAAGGTGGCTATTTTATATAATGCATAGAAACCAACACAGAGCGTCAAGGAAATGAAGAACAGAGGAATATGTCCCAAATGAAAAAGACAATCTTATAAAAAGATCTTCATGAAATGAAGATAAGTGATTTGCCTATAAACAATTCAAAATAACGGCCATGGAGATTCTCACCAAGCTCAGGAGAAGAATGGGTAAACTAAGTGAGAAGTTCAACAAAGAGATATGTAAGAAAGCACCGAAGAGCAGTTACACAGAAAGAATATAATAACTCAACTGAAAAATATAACAGAGGGGTTCAACAGCAGAGGAGATGAAGCAGAAGAAAAATTCCACAAACTCCAGCAGGCAGCAGTGGAATTCATAAAAAGAATGAAAAAGAGAGAAGGCAGGCTAAGGAATTTCTAGGACATTAAACAGACAAATATTCGCATTTATAGGGCTCCCAGCGGAAGCGGGGAATAAAAAGAATAAAAGGGGCAAGAAACTTATTTGAAGAAATAATGGCGGAAACTTTCTTAACCTGGAGAAGGAAACAAACATCCAGACCCAGGAATCCTAGAGACTTCCAAATAGGGAAGAACCAAAAAAGATCCACGTGAACAATTATACACCAACCTAAAAGAAATAGATAAATTCCTAGAAGTCTACCACCTACCACGATTGATTCATGAAGAAATAGAAAACCTGAACAGATTACTAGTAAAGAGTGCTCATAAAAACAAAACATGATTTTTGGCCAGCTGCTTGTGACCTACGTTAAGTATTATTTCTTACATGATTTCTTATTATAGTTCTTCTTCTATGATAATGCTCATAAAAACAAAACATGATTTTTGGCCAGCTGCTTGTGACCTACGTAAGTATTAATTATTTCTTACATGATTTCTTATTGTAGTTCTTCTGCTATGATAAATAAGCAACAGTGCAAATTACCCAGGGGACACCATGTTCAGGGAGTAAGGTCAAGGTTCTGTTAGCTTAATAATGGACTATGAAACACATGCCATCCCATATTCAGAAAATGGTGGGCATTTCAGCAATTTCCTCTCCTCTTTGGTTTGCTAACAAATGATGAGATTACTTAAAATTGTGATCTTGTTAGTGAAGTCACTTTCAGTGGATGTCAAGGATGAGATTATTGCCTAAACCAATTCATTTTTTTCCCCATGGCTTCATCAAGACTCTGGCAGAACTGCATTCTGGTAGGAATGCTGTCATAGGATACCTAGAGAATGAGCAGGTGAACACACACCTTGCCATTACTATAGTAAGGTGGAAAGAGGGCTAGGCATTTCTCTTCTTTAAATTATTCCAAATAGTTGGAAAAATTAGATCCATAATAATAGATATGTATACTAATATTTAAACTCTGGAAAAATATATATATATAGATGAAACCAACTAATATTAAACTCTAAACATGCTAGCAATGGTTCTATTATATTAAAGGGGGGATTGGAAAATGAGAAAAAACATTGGGATGAATATAAATAAACATCAAAGCTTATGGATGCAACAAAATCAGTGCTCAGAGGGAAATTTAGAGTTATAAATGCCTATATTAAAAAAGAAATCAATAACCTAACCTTTCACCTTAAACTAGAAAAAGCAGAACTAAACCCAAAACAGGCAGAATTGAGGACATAATAAATATTAGAGCAGAAATAAATGGATAGATAATAGAGAAAAGTAACAAAAATAAAAGTGATGTTTTTAGGTAGGCATACATAAAAAAAACAGAAAAAGTGAAATTACTAAACTCAGGTATGAAAGTTAACTACTTCTAACCTTAAAAACATAAAAAGGACTAGAAGGGAATACTATGAACAATTATGTGCCATCAGATTAGATAATGTAGATGAAATGTATAAATTTCTAGAAAGACCCAAAGCGCCAAAACTGAATCAAGAAGAAATAGAATATGTGAATATACCTATGACAAAGAGATTGAATTAGCAATCAAAAACTTCCCACAAAGAAAAGTCCAGGCCCAGGCGGTTTCACTGGTGAATTCTTTCAAACAGCATAAAAGAATTAACAGCAATCCTTAAAACTCTTGCAAACAAATGTCTGAGGGAGACACACTTCCCAACTCATTACTCTGATATAAAAATAGGTAAAGATATCACAAGAAAACTATAGATCAATATCGCTTAGGAATACAGATGCACAAATCCTCAATGAGATATAAATAAACTGACTCCAGCAACACAGGGTTATACACTATGACCATATAGGATTTACCCCAGGAATGCAATGTTGATTTAACATATGAAAAATCAATGTAATACAACATATTAATAAAATACAGGACAAAAAAACTCATGTGATCATTTTTAAAAAGTATCTGACAAAATGCAACATCTTTTGATGACAAAAACAACCAATAGGAAAAAAAAAATTTAGCTTTGTCAAGAGCATCTAAGAAAAACCTACAGTTAATTTCATACTGAATCAGCAAAAACTGAAAGAACGTCTTCTCCCTTGCCGTCTCTATTCAACATTGTACTGGAAGTGCCAGCCAGGGCAATTGAGCAAAGAAATAAAGTAAGAGGCATATAAACTGGAAAGAAAGAATTAAAACTATCTCCATTTTCATATATGATCTTGTATATAGAAAATCCTACCAAATACACAAAAAACTATTAGAATAACTGAGTTCAACAAGGTTATAGGATACAGGATCAATATACACAAAATTTATTGTATTTCTACATACTAGTGATGAACAATCCAAAAACGAAATCAAGAGAACAGTCCTACTTACAATACACAAGAGTAAAGTACCCAGTAATAGATCGAACAAAATAAGCCTAAGTCTCGTATGCTGTAAATAGGAAAATGTCATTGAAAGAAGTTAAATAAGACCTAAATGGAAAGACATCGCGTGATCTTGGATTAGAAGATTTAGTATTAAGATGGCAATACCCCCCGAACTGATTTCTGGACTCAAGACAATCTCTATCAAAATCTCAGCTGTTGTTTTGCAGAAATTGGCAGGCAATCCTAAAATTTCATAGGAAAATGCAGGTGACTCAGAATGGCCAAAACGATCTTCAAAACAAAGAACAAAGTTGGATTCTCACATTTCCAGATTTCAAAACTTAATACAAAAAGCTACACCAATCAAGACAGTGCTCACTGGCATATGGACCGATTGATCCACAGAATATAATCGAGGCTCCAGAGGTAAACCCATATATTTATGGACAACAGATTTTCAAAGAGGGTACCCAGACAATTCAAAGGGGGAAAGAACAGTCTTTGAAAAATGGTACTAGGACCACTGGATATCCATTTACAAAACAATGAAGCTGGACCCATTCCTCACAGCATGTAAAAAAATAATACTCAAAATAGATCAAAGACCTAGATGTAAGAGCCCAAACCATAAAACTCTTAAAAGAAAACATAGGCATAAATCTTAGTGAACTTGAATTAGGCATTGGTTTTTAAATGTAACACTAAATGCATTACCAACAACATAAAAAATGGATAAACTGGAACTCATCAAAATTAAACACTTTCATGCTTCAAAGGACACTATCAAGAAAGTAAAAGAGACAATCCACAGAATGGGAGAAAATATTTTCAAATCACCCAAGTGATGAGAATCTAGTATCTAAAATATATGAAGAAGCGTTTCACCTCAATGATAAAAAACACAAGCCAAATTTAAGATGACAGATATGAATATTTTTCCAAAGAAGATGTACAGATATCTAATAAACACATGAAAAGACACTCAGCGTCATTAGTCTTTCGGAAATGCAAATCAAAACCACAATGAAATACCACCTCGTACCAACTAGGATGGCTATTACAAAAACCCAAAAAACCAGATGGCGAGGATATGGAGAAATTGGAACCCTCATGCATTGCTGAGGTACACTGCTCTGAAAAAGGTTGACAAGTTCCAGGACGCCTGGGTGGCTCAGTAGGTTAAGCGTCTGCCTTCGGCTCAGGTCATGATCCCAGAGTCCTGGGATCGAGTCCTGCATCGGGCTCCCTGCTCAGCGGGGAGCCTGCTTCTCCTTCTGCCTGCTGCTCCCTCTGCTTGTGCTCTGACTAAATAAATAAAAATTGGAAAAAAAAAAAAAGTTTGGCAAGTTCCTCAAAAAGTGAAACACACAGTTACCATATAACCCAGCAACTGCACGCCTAGGCCCATACCCAAGAATTAAAAAGATGTTCACACACACGAAAATCTGTACATCCGCACATAAGTATTTACGATAGTATTCTTTATAACAGCTCTCAAGTGCAAGTACTCAAACGTTCATCAACTGAGGAATGGAGAAGTGGCTGTGGTAGGGCGTAGAAGGTAACATCATTCCGACATGAGACAGACCAAGGTGCTGATGCACGGTACGACATGAATGAATCCTGAAAAGATATCAGGTGAGAGATAAGCCAGACACAAGAGTCCATACGTTGTATGATTTAATTTCGTGAAATGTCCCGAATTGGCAAATTCCCAGAGATGAAAACAGGTTAGTCTTTTCCAGGGACTTGGGGGAGGGGCGGAGGGGGACTGACTGCTAATAGGTACAGGGCTGTTTTGGGGAGGATGAAAAGGTTTTGGAATTATATAGTGCTGAGGGTTGCACAAGTCTGAATAGACCAAAACCACTGAACTGTATACTTTGAATGGATGAATTTAATGGTATGTGAATTATCTCTCAATATTTTAAGAAGTCAGATCATACCATTCTTCTTCTCAAAACCCTCCAACAGCCTCATATCTCAGAGAAAGAGTCCAAGGAATACAAGGCTCTGTAAAGCCAGGCTCCCTACTGCTTCTCTGCCCTCACGTCCTAGCACTCTCTCACCTGCTCAGTTAGCTCCAGCCACACTGCCTCCTTCCTGCTCTTCAAACAGGCCATCACGCCCCCACCACAGGGCCTTTGTACTTCCTTTCCCCTCAGCCCTGGATGCCAATCGTCCCCATACTGCACAATTAACTTCTCCAGTTGCTGAGGTCCCTGCCTGAAGGTCCCCTTTTCAACGAGGCCGTATGCCCCAACACTTCTCACCCCACCCCTGCTTGCCTTTTCTCTTTTGTATTGGTCACTATTTCATCTACAACATGCTTTTCTTATCATTTATCGTCTGTCCCCTCCCATTAGAATATAAGCTCCACAATAGCTAGAATTTTTGTCTGCTTGTTCGCTGCTATAGGGTTCATACTCCACTGGGCACACAGTAGGAGCTTATTAAATATCCGCTGGGGATCACAGAATGAATGAATGCCTACAAGGGTAAAGAATTTAGAGGATCCGTCCTGAGAATCAAGCATTTTCAGGTTCAAACAACTGACATACAAAGGACTTTGGGAATAAACTTTTTTTGAACACGGGGGTCCTGCCTGTTATCAAGGAGTTATTGAAGCCTAAGAGCAGACAGTTCTTTTCTGATACCTGCTAGTTAACCGTCGTAAGCACACATGAAAGCCGCAAGCCCCAGGCCCTTTCTTTCAGCCAGCGGAGTGTGGGAGCCTTGGCCAGCTCCTAATCTTTGATCCTCACGTTTCAGTCGTACTTCTTACTCGGTTTCACACAGTGCCATGGACTGACTGCTGGCTAACTCGCTCTCTCTCCCCGGACATGTGTGCTTTGAGTCTGGCTAACTCTGCGGACTGAAAGACATTCTGGACGAGCCTGAGGATAGGAGGAGGCCTTAGGTGGGAGCCCCGCAGGTACCCATGATGGCAAACATAAGAGCAGGCTCAACGGACAGACTTTTATGTTATTTTTAACTTTTGATTCATTCACTTCAGGGATTCAGCCTTTCTTTGTGAACCTGAAACATAAGCGAGACAAATTTCTTAGGCTTCTAAAAGGTCATAATGCTTTCCAGAAACTGAGTCTTCGCATGAAGAAATCCCTCTGTATTTCTGCCATTTAGATTCTCTGGTTTGCAGATAAAATAGCTTTTGTTTTGTGTCTGTGTAAAGCATGGCAAAAAAGACTGGAAACTGATGAAAAGTTCAAAGGCCCATCTCTGTCACCTTCACAATCTCGCTTTCCTCAAGTTTCCTGAAAAATGTCTGTCCTCTTTACTCCCCCAAACATTTTCTCTGCAGCTGATACTACCATGCGGATAATTTCAGCAGCACCTGGGAGCCAAATTAGTATAATCCAGAATCAGGATCCAATTTCACACCTGTGTTTGGTCCGCCTAAATATCCTACAGGTTCTTTGGGTTTGGGTTCATTCTAGCAGAGGCTAACTCATTCTCTTTCCACCAAAACATTGAAAAAGGAAAACAAGGGGCACCTGGGTGGCTCAGTCAGCTAAGCATCAGACTCTTGATTTCCACTCATGGGTCCTGAGATCAAGCCCAAGTCAGGCTGGGGGGGGGGGTTAGCTTGGGATTCTCTCTCTTCTTTCCCTCTGCCCCTCCCCACCCCTGCGCATTCTCTATCTCCCCCTCTCACCCTCCCTCCCTAAAAATAAATTTTGAAAAAGCAAAATAAAAATTTAGAAAAAATCCTGGTTCTTCCATTGCTAAGCCTAACGGCATTACCTTTGCCCACTCAAGTCTCACCCTCCCTCCCTAAAAATAAATTTTGAAAAAGCAAAACAAAACAAAAATTTAGAAAAAATCCTGGTTCTTCCATTGCTAAGCTTAACGGCATTACCTTTGCCCAATGAAACAAGGAAATTCAAAGTCAAAGCTGACTCTCTACTCTGACTCTATGAAAACTGTTAGCCATGAAGTCACTGCTTTGATGCTATTCCTGCAAATTTTCTAATTTTTCCTAACTATATATATTTTGAAGACTGCTTTGATGCTATTCCTGCAAATTTTCTAATTTTTCCTAACCATATATATTTTAAAGAATTACCTCCTGCCCACCATCAAAAGCTGACATTGGGGGCTCACTAATTGAGAGCTGACTGCTCTCTGCTCCTACTTTTCACAATTACTCAGCTGAGCATGGACATAAAATCTGAAGTTCTCCCCAAGTCCTGCTGGCTCCTGTGGGGCCAGGCCTGGGTTCAGCCACGTACTAAGGAAGATCCGACTCCGCGTATCAGCCCTGTCACTTCCTGCCTCTTTAAGGTTGGATACGGTTTTGGAGTAACTTGTGAGTGTCAGTTTGTCTCTAAAATGGGGATACACCGTTTAAGGTTGGATACGGTTTTGGAGTAACTTGTGAGTGTCAGCTTGTCTCTAAAATGGGGATACACCAAGATCTCAAGGAATAAAAACTATCAAGCACCTGAAACATATCCATTAGCATGTCCCCTAGCAATTTCTTCATCCCCTCTCTTTCAAATGACCGCCCCCCTCCCTCTCCTGAAGGCAGTCCTAATCGATTTTGCCATCGCCATGCGGAAAAACCAGAGTGTCCAACAGCTCTGTACCATCCTACCTTACACAAACTTTGTGGGGAGGTCACCCTGTCCCTCTAGTAAAATGTTTCTCAAGACGTGTTCTGCAAGCATAAATGTTCTGCAAGTCACTCTTAGAAAAAAGGTGCCATGGGAAGTAAGAAATGCTGCATTATTGTAGCTTATCTTGAGAAATCACAATGCACACTAGCTCAGGAAAGCCCCTTTCTTGTGTAAGAGGGCTTTTATTATCCCGAGGGAGGTATTGTGGTCTTCCCAGTTGGCCTTCATCATTCCTGCCCCCTCGCACTCATTGAGCAATGGTTTTGATTTGGAAGTTTGAACCGCAGAAAGTACATTCTAAGGTACTATAGTCCAATCTGCCTTTATGCCATGCATGCAACACGGAAGTCGGATCTGTAAACAGGTTATCATAACAAGGCATGGAAAATGCAGAGGGTACTAGAGACCCATAGATTATCCCACTCTCTTGAGCTGAGCCTCCCCAGACCTCTGTGAATATTACAGGTCCCTTGTTTGCAGTCAGGGAGGATTATACTATGCCGATCCCCATTAGTCCCCGTTAGTGCAAAAGTGAGCCCTTCTCCCATTTCATCACCATGCTGCTTCCTGGAAGTGGACAGGTTTGGCCCATGGTTCTCCAGAGTCCAGGCCCAGGGCTGGGTGTCTGCATCAATCCTGAGGTCCCACTCGATTGTCCAATAAAAGACAGGGCTCAAGGAGTTGAGAAATCATTATTTTCAACGAGAACATTCTTTTATAAGCGTAGATTGTTCTGAACCCGACATGTAAACCAGCAATTGAAGCTTCATACATTCAGAGCCCTAGGCTCTCCTACCGACCCATTCCTCCGAAGGAGACATTTCTCTCTACATCCAAACTCCGCTTTCTAGAACAGCTTATATTAACGAGACTGCAGCAGAAATAAACTGGAATAAACACGTGGGCCCCGGTTTTGCAGAACGAACAGAAGCAAAGGACGAGGCTGCCCCCAAGTGGGAAACCCACAAAGAGCAGCGACGCTTCCAATCAGCTTACACTTCAGTTCAAGGAACTGAATGGGCTCTGCATTTCCAGCTCCAAGGGCTCCCCCCAGCTTGAGAGCCCGCTGGTGAGGAAATAATTGGGTGCAGATTCTTTGACCACTACGAGGTGGTGTGTGTGTGTGGCGGCGGGGGGGGGGTGGTGTTGAGAAAAAAGAACAGGCAAACCCAGCGTCTCCCAACCTCCCTACCCTATTTAGCACCTGGTTAAATCCGGATTCCGGGTCCTCGCTGCGGAGATTTTGATTTAGCAGGCCAGGAGTGGATACCCGGGGTCTGGGTTTCTAACCAGTGTGATTCTGACCATCTCACGAATTTAGACATTCTGAGTTAGGAAGCAACTTTCTGTTTCCGGGTCCGGAAAGAGGCCCAGCTCCTCAGGGTCAAGGGAACCCAGAAGTCAGGAACTTAAATCTTCCCTTTGCGCCCGCCCGAAGTTTCCATGGCAACCCAGGCCGCGAGCAGGGAGCTGCTTAGTTAGGACCCCGTCAGGTTCCACCTGTCTGCCCTGCCCCAGCGCCCACCACCCCACGGAGAAGGAGATTCTGGTCCAGGACAGTCAGGCTAAGAAGTAACTTATTATTATTACTATTATTATTGATTTGAGTATTTTTGTGCCCATTCTTAAGTAAAATAAAGCTTTAAGAGTTTTTTGCTTTTGTTGGGGGAAATGCTTTCCCCGTACCTTTATGTAACATTTCACCTTCAATTTAAACGCTTGGGACAGATTGCCCCCTCCCCCCGTGAGAATCCGTGATTTCTACTTGCTTAGCGATTTACCTTTGCACGGTCCTCCTGTGCTCCGCGGGGACACTCAGGCGTGTGGCTTAGGCATTTGTGCCAGTAACCGGCCACACGGAGGAGGTGCCCGGACCTTGGACTGCCTATCCCTTTCGATCCTGCCTCTCTTTTCAAGGGCTGCTGCCTCAGCTGAACCAGATGGAGCAGGTCAGGTTCTCAGGGGCGGCAAGGTGGGAATGAAAACTGTGAAATCAGATCCATCTGGGTCGAAGCTGGTAATTGTAATCAGTGAGCCCCAGCTCATTCCAGTCAGCTTCCCTTAGGAGAGGGCCATAGACTCAAGGAGTGCTGGGTTTTCTGTTTTCAAACCTTAGGCCTGAGCTAAACCCTTAAAAGCTGCCACAGATAGCTAGCCAGTCCCCACGTTTCAGCTAGTCTTGTCCTACCCTGCGGCTGGGGTGTTGGGTGTGAGCTTTTAATTTTGGTTATTGATAATGACCGCTGGACCACCTCTGAAATGCTGCTTTGGGGCAGTTCAAGATGCACCGAGGCTAAATGGAAATCTAGGCATCTCAAGAAGCCAGTAGAGTTGCAGAGTGAGTGCACAGAGAAGTGGGGGAACTCTGGGGAGGGGTGCTGCTTTTACTTTTCTCAGTAACCCAGTGGGGAATTATCTCCAGTTTAGCAAAGATGAGAGTAAGGGACGGGGGGGCTAGGTAGGAAGAGACAGGGTAGGAGGCTACGTGACCAGGCTTACGGTGGGGGCCAGTAATACGGAAATCCCAGATATGGAGAAATGTTATAGACAAGATATTAACCAGAAAGAAGGGAACATAACAAATCCACCTTGTTTGCTGTTAATGTTATAGACAAGATATTTATCAAGTTCCCTGGTCAATTTTCTATAAAGGACCATAAAAACCCTCACGGGCAGCCCATTTGGGACTCCTCTCACTCTAGAGAGCTCGTTTCCTTGCCTTTCCTTTCCTTTCTGTTTTCACCTTCACGTAGTAAATTGTCAGTCCACTTCACCCTTTTGTCCAAGAGATTCATTCTTTGACTCCGTGAGACGAGAACCTTGCAACAAAAGGGAGGCACAGAGAATTTCAGAAACTTACCCAGTGGTGGAGTCCAGATTAAACCCACTCCGGGATCTGGCTTAGAGGCTCATGCTCTGTACTCTAAATTTAAGTTCATTTTCTTTGGCCCTGATGGAGCTTTATTCAAGCCTCACCCCCTCCTTAATTTAAGCAAACTCATCCCCTCGCTTGACAGTGAGCTGTTTCCTTGCTGCCCCCACCCCCTTCACTGTAGCTCCAAGGGGACAGAGACACCCAGGTCCATTTGAGAAAGTGCTGTATCTGTCCTACAGCAGGGGCCCAGGAAAGTTTGACAAACGGACAAAGAACGAGAACGAGTGCTTCAGAGTTCTTGCATTTGTTGTATAAATTAAGAGGAGAGGAAACATAACTGAGCTTTGTAATTACCTCTTCTGGGCCAGGCACCTGGGGTAAATATTGCCATTTATTTCGCGCCATGAGATAGGGAGGTAACTTTTTCTGCCTTTTTTTTTTTTTACGAATGAAGAAACTAGGACTAAGAGACACTGATCACTTATGGAGCTAGGATTTAAACTCTGGATAGTTTGCCAGAACCCCAAATCCTCAATTTTCCCACATGCCGCACTGCCTGCTGGAACATCCAGAATGATGGAGTGGCCAAGGGGAAGGTAGAATTTTTTTTCTAAGTGAAAACTGGAAAGTGAAAATTTGACAGTGGTTGTGATATTCTTAGCCAGTCAATAGGCACATGCACGCTGAGAGAGAGAAAGCTTGTAAGTAATCCCAAAGTAGCTGCGGCCAGGAGAGAGCCCCTCCTTCACTGTTGTTTCCCTTGGCTTTGAGAATCCTGCGACTTCCACATGAAAATAGGGGCTGGGAATAGAAGCGTTTTCTCTATTAGCTTCTTCCATCCTAGGCTGGCCTGAGATGGAATTGCAGATTATTGGTTTTATTTTAAACTAAGAAGGTGTTGTGGAAGCACCACAATGGTGAGGTGGGAGCAGATAGATTGTGGGGAGAAGGTTTGCTGGGGCGTATAGAGTGTCTTTGAAGCGTTTTCTCTATTAGCTTCTTCCATCCTAGGCTGGCCTGAGATGGAATTGCAGATTATTGGTTTTATTTTAAACTAAGAAGGTGTTGTGGAAGCACCACAATGGTGCGGTGGGAGCAGATAGATTTGTGGGGAGAAGGTTTGCTGGGGCGTATACAGTGTCTTTCAAGTTTGTGTTGTTTCCAGGTTTATCTTTTTAGAAGATGCTGTTGTGAGTTCTAATCATTTATCAGGGTGCATGTGATTTGGCTTGGGGTGAAAGCTGAGCGCTGTTTCCAGTTTGTAACTGATACACTTTCCTACTTTTCCCAGCTGTTAATTTAATGCGGTTAACATTTGTTTTCTTCTCTCCCATTTGGTTGCCATTTCCTTTATTCCCCTCTGCTGGCTCTCTTAATGGTGCTAGTTTTTGCGCTAACCGTCCCCTCCCTGCCTTTGCCTCTGGCTCCTGGGGCTTTACGGATGGCAGTCAGTTAAGCCGTCCTGTTGGCTGCCTTGGAGAAAACCAGCATCCTCTTATGCCTGTAGGGGGCACGTGCAGACTGCGGTCCGTGGAGGGGAAGGGCGGTAGGGCTGAATTCTTGAAGATTTCAGTGGATTGCAAGAAACAGTATTGAAACAATGGAGCACTGAGGTCTAGGAAGAAAGCTTGGTGTTTACCAAGGAATGAGAAACAGACTGATGAAGTAGACATCTGTTATCTGCACAGACTGCCGCTGTAAGTTCTGCATCATGCCCTGAAGTCATTGCCAGCCATGATTTTAAAACATTTTTGTTTTTTTTCTGTTTAGCCTCGGATGTTTTCTTTTCCATGCGCAGGCCAGTCTGTTTGTAATTGAATTAATCCACTGTCAATTTGGGCTATTCATTGGTTATTTCAATGCCAACTAAATAATTAAGTGGAAGGTAGGTACAATCCAAGAGTTAAGAGCAAGAACTCTGGTCCTCCCACCAATGAGCTTTGTGACCTTGGGCAAGTTCCTTAGACTCTCTGTGCCTCTATTTTCAAAGCATTAAGTGCCATGTGTTAGCAATTATTGTGATTACACGGTTGTCCGTAGATACCCTGGACCGACCATGATATAGATACAAAGATAGATATCACAGACACCCAAGGGTTGTTGTTGTTGTTGTTGTTCCATTGAAGTTACTGGTTTCTGGATTTCTGATATAATTGGCATCTAACTTCCTTTTTTTAAATTTTTTATTTTTTTAAGATTTTATTTATTTATTTGACAGAGAGACAGCCAGCGAGAGAGGGAACACAAGCGGGGGGAGTGGGAGAGGAAGAAGCAGGCTCCCAGTGGAGGAGCCTGATGTGGGGCTTGATCCCAGATCGCCGGGACCACGCCCTGAGCTAAAGACAGACACCTAACGACTGCGCTACCCAGGCGCCCCGGCATATAACTTCCTGACAGTGGCCTTCGTGACATCATTGTTTACGGTCAAAAACCTGTGGAAAGAGCACTGGGCTCCCAGAATCCACAAGTTCCCTTGAAACTTGGCCACTACTGCCTGTGGGCATAACTGTGGTTCTACTCTCTCCAGATCTGAGTGTCCGTCTTTAACAGGTGGTGGGTACCATTGTCCCAGGCAAGAGCCAAGTCCTCTTTACCCCACTGTGGCCCTAATGATGCTCTAATCGGCATCATGACAAAAATAAGGTCAATTCAAGGCAATAAGCAATGTAATTAGAAATGGGTGAAAAGTTGAGACTGTAAATGTCCTTCTGACTCATTTCCATAGTCCCAGTATCTCACTCCTTGATGGGTTAGTCCAGTGCTGCCTGGGCTTGTGGGGCCTGCCTAGAATGAACATGTTCTTGACTTCTAAAGGGAAGGGAGACGGGTGAGGGACTGAGGAAGAGAGAGAGAGTCTTTCCATTCTTCAGCTCTGCTAGAGTGGGACCACCAGGCTCTTGGGGAGTTTTAGTTGTTGCTGAGAACAACTAGTTCAATACCCCAGTAGAATCATGGCTGCCTTTACCTGCTAGCTCCTGCTGGTTGACCAGTTACTTATGGGGCAACGTCCTCAAAGATAAACATGTTCTTGGTGCTATACACTATCATAACATACAACATGTGTCCCAAAGGAGCTTGAACCCTAGCTAATCAGAGAGACCAGCTGTGGCTACCTTAAAACCTCACTGAAGCCAAGGAGAGACTGAGGAACTGTTCCAGATTGAAGGAGACCAGAGAAACATGAGAACTAAATGCAAAGTGTGAATCAGAAACAAATCTCTTTGTTAGAAAGGACATTGCTGGGACAGTTGCTACACATGGATGGGATCTGGGAATAAGAGAGTGCTAACGTATCAATGTTACTTTCCTGCTTTTGATGGTTGTAAGTTATGAAGGAAAATGTTCTTGCTCGTAGAAAATCTATACTAAAGTATTCATCATGTTGGCTGCTTACTGTCGGGGAAGAATGTCTTTGAACTTGAGTAACCACCACTCTGGTGTGCTTGGGACGGTCCCAGTTTTGGCATTGACAGTCCTGTGTTTGGGAAACATCTCTGTCCCCAGGGATGATTGGTCACGCTGTTTTTACTGGGTCAGCAGCTGTTCTGTAAGTTTCAGTTTCAAAATAAATGTTTTGGTAAAAAGCAAAATAATTCAAGTAATAATAATTCAGGCGACCCATACAAGCATGGTTAAAGAAGCAGTACATGATTCATTTCCAAGCAATAAGACAGACAGGAAGTGGTGCAGTGGGCAGAAGTGATCACGGTAAGCTGGACCCGCCGGGGTGGGTGAGGGCACGCAGGGAGGGCTGGCAGGAGTGCTGCAGTCTGTGAGCTCCTCATGGTGCCCCCCACTCGCCATCGTGGGCAGGGGAGCCTGCACCCTGCGGCCTCCATTCAGCTGACCGTGAGCACGTCACTTAGTAATTCCATCCTTCAGCGTCCTCCTCTGTAAAATAAGAATGTCGCAGAGTGTGGATTTCCAACAACCTCATCAGCCGAACCCTTTCCACAAAGGCAGTCTTACTATTTTAGAGGCAATGGAACTGCTCTAGTTGAGGTGTATAAAGGGGGTGCAGTCCTGCCAAACTGTTGGCCTCACCCAGGACCGCTACCTTGCACTCTGATCTTCCCTGCGACCCTGGAGCTCAGTGAAATGCAGAGTGTCAGGCACTGGGCAGGTAAATATCCCCTAGTTATTTATGATCATCCTCTTTTTTTCACTTCACATCGTTACTATTTTGTGTGTGTGTGTGTTAAGAATACTTAAGATCTACTTTCTTAGCAAATTTCAAGTCTACAATTCAGTATTATTAACTCTAGTCACCGAACTACACATTAGATCTCTAGAACTTATTCATCTTATAACTGGAAGTTTCTACCCCTTGACTGACATCTCTCTGTTTTCCCACCTCCCAGCCCTTGGCAATCACCACTACTCTCTTGTTTCTGTGAATTTGACTTTTTTAGATTCCATGCGTAAGTGATCTCATATGGTATTTGTCTTTCTGTGTCTGGCTTATTTCACTCAACACCATGTCCTCCAGGTTCCTCCACGTTGCAAATGGCAGGATTACCTTCTTTTTATGGCTGAATAATTATCTATCTATCTATCTATCTATCTATCATATTTTCTTATCCATTTATCCATCAACACCTAGGCTGTTTCCATATCCTGGCTATTGTGAACAATACTGCAATGAACATGAGAACACAGATATTTTTTCAAGATATGATTTCATTTCCTTTGGATATAGACCCAGAAGTGGGCTTGATTGAACCTACCAGTACTTCTAGTTTTATTTTTTTGAGAGGAAACACACACACACACACACAAAAAAAGAAAGAAAAGAAAAGGCAACCTATGGAGTGGGAGAAAATATTTGCAGATCATGTATCTGATTGAAGTTAATATCCAAAATATGTAAGGAATTCATACAAGTCAATAGCAAAAAAATAAAAATAACCTGCTTAAAAATGGGCAGAAGATCTGAACAGATATGTCTTCAAAGAAGACACACAATGGCCAATATATGAAAAGATGCTCAACACCACTCACCATCAGGGAAACGCGAATCAAAACCACAAGGAGCTATCGTCTCACACCTGTTCAGATGGTTATTATTAAAATTCAAAAGATGGGGAAGGTGTGAAGAAAAGAGAACCTTTGTGCACTGCTGGTGGGAGTGTAAATTTGTGCAGCCACTATGGAAAACAGTATGGAGGTTCCCTTGCCTCCCAAGATAGCTGGGTCCCTTTCCCCTAGAAAATTCCATGTGTAACTATCTGTTACTTCTGGGACAGACATCATATCTTCAGGAATTATTTGTTGAAGTGCATAAATGCATGTTTAAGAGAAAGTGTTATTTAGTACAGTGTAGTATCAGCACTATTTGTATGACACTATAATTCATCATTTAGTAACACCTAGGAATGGATTTATTTATGAGATTGATTTCCTGTTGGGCAGAGAGTCAGATCAGCCTGCAGATACGTGACGGGTTTGGAGACGGGGAGGGTAGAGGTGAAGTCTAGGTCAATGGAACATGACTTTTTGAATATAAGGTCCTGGTTCCAATCTGAATTTTTTTTCTCCAAAAACAACATGACCGTCATTACACTTTTAGGATAAAGATTAAGAAAATTCACAATGGCAAAAATACTTCTCTGAGCTCAGAAGTTGTTTTCATGTGAATATGTATTTTATGAATTCCAGGGTTATTTGTTTATTACCCAGGCCATGCTCACATAAAGATTCTTCAACTACTTCAAAAGTTGTTTTCATGTGAATATGTATTTTATGAATTCCAGGGTTATTTATTATCCAGGGCATGCTCACATAAAGATTCTCCAACTACTTGTAGTAACTGTAACTTACCCCACTTCCAGGGTTCTGCAGCCTTCTGCTTGGGCCAAGAGTCTTCTGGCTAAATTTTCTCTTATCTGGAAACCTCCCCACATGCTGTTCTGTCTGTGTGGAACATTCTTCCCTCCCTTCTCTTGGCTGGGCTAACTTGGTACAGCCTTCAGGTCTCAGCTGAGATATTACCTCTCTGGAAGTCCCTTGGTATGCCTCTCCAATGGCACCCCAGCATCCTGAACTCCTGTGATTAGCTGGGATGATGTCCTGCAGGGGGAATGGTGGAGAGGTAAGGAGAAACCCCTACTGATTGGGACTCAGAGATGCATCACGTTGAATAGGGGTTTATGAAGTTGTACCTCTGTAACCCTTCACTTCTGGGAAATCAGAAAGGCTAATACAAACTTACGAGTACTTGATGTGCTTAGATTTTTTTTTTATAGAAAAGAAAGGGAGGGGGCAAGTTCAGTATATTGATTGGCATGGGGCCAAAATAGAATCCCCAGGATGTTCAAGGGAACAGCCCTACATCAGCTATTTGTTTGCTCATCTCTCTAGACTCTAAGTATGTAAGCTCCGTGCATTGTTCCTCCCATGCATACCAGGTAGCAGATCCCCAGTAAAAGTCAGCAGAATTAAAACCTTCGTTCTAGATCAGAGCATGGAGTAGGTACCAAATATTTGAAGTAACATTTTGAAATTGGGACCATTTTGACGAGGCACTAGGAAAAAAATCAAATCATGTCTGGGACAGACCCTCTTTCCTCAATTCAGAGTCCTGTCCAGCCTGGGAACAAGGATAGTGAGAAATTCAGAGATGTCTACTTCACATAGTCCTTGGTAATTTCTTTAAAGAGTGATTTTTTAATTTTTTTTATTTTTTTTTTTAAGCATCAGGCGCCCCTTCAAAATGTTCTGGTTCTCATGGAGCTCTTGCGGGAAGGGTGGTCCTGTCCTCAGAGTGGGGAGTCCTTAACCACTGAGCACCTTGGATGGGACCAGAAGATGTGCCTTCTGGTCTTCGCTTGGCAGGCAGGAGTCTGCGTCTAGACGGACACCCTTGAACCTCACTTACCACACCTGAAGCGCTCTCAGGATCACTGTGAACATCAAAGGAGGGACCATGTAATGTGCGGCCATGCATTCAGGCTGTTCCATGTCTAAGTTATTAGTGTCCGCCATGCTTGCATTCATTACTTCATCCATTCATTCAGAAGTTTCCCGGTGCCGACCACGTGTGACAAAGATGCTGAAGAACTCTATGCATAGTATTTTTTGGAAGAGTATTGTTTTTATATCCGTAATTTTCAGATTGCTGGAGCTGCCTCAGGGGAGACTGGCAAAGGAGGCAGAGAAGAGAGGAAGAAGGAGAAGTTTTGTTTGACAAAATTTGCCTTACATTAGGAATACAGGGCTTCAGTGGTTTCATTTGCTCTTAAGTGTGGACTTGTCAGAGTGCAGTTTTGGTGATAGCGTATTTGATTGATAGGTGACCTTGAGGTGACTTGATGGTTTTTTTGCTTGATCTGGAGCTTTTCTGTCCATCTTCATCCTCCTGTGTCTCCCTGTCCCCGCCTGGGTTGGCCAGGTACGTAAGAAGGATAAGTTGGTATGAGCTGGTTGTATCAAGTGGGTCTCAATAAATGTTCTTTATCTGTCTTATCTTCTTCCTCCTTCCTCCCCTTTTTGGACTTTTTTTCTTTTCTTTTTAAATTCCTACGCTACGTATACAAATCAAAATAACTTATATACTTGGTAAAAATAAAACTTAAGCAGCAGAAAAACAGTGAAATCTACCAGGCTACTTTTATTTAAAAATCATCTTCCATTTTATATTCACTTAATTAGCATATATCCCCTCAAAAGACAAAACTAACCTTTCTCATTCAGGGACTAAGACCCGTAGCATGACTGAATATGATCAAATACTAGTGGCGAAATTTTTCTTACTTTGTCTTAATACATTAGTTGCCTTGCTCTTATAGTTACAAAACTGCCCTCAATTTCTTATAAAAATGTTAGTTGGGTTGTGGGATGTTAGTGAATACAGTAGGACCACATTGGATGGAAGAATCATCAATGAGTTTTCTTTTATTTTTTGAATTGTCTCTGTCTTTTTATTTGCAGATGGACCCAGTACCCCCTACACTGACTGGACATTCTCCGTGGAATGAGAGGAGAGGTCCCTCCTCGAACCTGTGACCTAAAGCACTTACGAGCCAAGCATGTGGCTTACTGTGAAAACATTGGGATCATCAAAGGTGGTGCTTCCAGAAATGGCAGCCAACCAGTGAGGACAGCTTCCCAAGACATCAGAGTGAATCCCTCAGAAAAATCAAACCTTTGGACTGAGAGGCCTGCAGATGGTGAGAAATTCAGAGATGTCTACCTCACATAGTCCTTGGTAATTTCTTTAAAAAGTGATTTTTTTAAAGCATCAAGAACCCCTTCAAAATGTTCTGGTTCCCATGGAGCTCTTGCAGGAAGGGTGGTCCTGTCCCTTTACTTTCTCCAACTTCATCCAAACATTCCTCCTCTGAGCCATCAGTCAGTGGAGTCCAGAAGTAACTATTTCTGGGTGAGCTCTGTCTGGTTTCCTCCAAAACCTTACTTCCTTCAGAGGTGTGGCTGAGATGCGGCCTCTCAGCAAATGTCTCCTCCTCCCTGGGGGTCTGAATACGACTATTTTCTGTTCCGGAATACTTCTGTTGAGCAGAACCTTCTGCTGAAGACTGTCAGGAGTGCACTCGGCAGCTCTTCCCTCCCCTTCATTCCTGACTGTAGTCTCTTGCCACTCACGAGACTGACGGCCAGGAAAACCCTTTCTCAAGAAGGGTCTTGGAAATACTGAAGACAAGTCCACTTCTGACCAGTTACTTGGGGGGCTTAAAGAGAATCTGTGAACGCCTGTGTGTGTGCTGGACTGGGCTGCTGGCCTGGGCTGCTCTGCTGTAACAAAAATTCCATAGACTGGGGGGTTTAAACAACAAACATTTATCTCTCACAGTTCTGGAGACTGGGAAGTCCAAGATTAAGGTGCTGGCAGATCCAGTGTCTGATGAGGGCTTTCTCCTATCTCCTTGCTATGTCCTCAACATTGCAGAAGCAGAAAGGGGAAGCAAGCTCTCTTATGACTCCTATGAGGGTGCTAATCCCATCATGACCCCCCCCCATGACCTCATCTAACCCTAATGACCCCCAGGACCTCATGTAACCCTAATGACCTCTCAAAGGCCCACTTCCTGATATCATCACATGGCTGGTGGGGCTCAACATATGAATTTTGGGGGGACACAAGCATTCAGTCCATACCAGGGGTAACTATCAAAGTATAAGCTGTGAAGATACCATGCAAATATTAGCTTTATTTTGGCCGACCAAAGCCATTGGCTAATTAAAAATAATCTCAGAAAATAGTTCTTTGGAAAGAGCAAAGCTACAGCATTCTTTTGGCTGAAGAGATCTCTCAGGTGCCTGCACTTTTCATGAGCAGGATGATTCTATTCATTTTGCTACCCAGTCGTTAGTGTGGGAATAAGCATTTTATGCCTTTCGTGTAAAATACATTTTAATAACCAAGCATTAGAAAATAGAATCTGCCTCTCCAATTTGAGGGCTGTGCAGATAGAAAATGATTAATGCATTTTCATTTTATAGAGTAAACTCAGATTAGGAATTCTCAACACCTTGCTAGATCTTCATGCAAAAAAAAAATTCTTATTAGAATTCATTTTCTTTTTGGTTGTTTTTTTGGAACGAGGTTATACCATTGGTTATAAACGATAGTAAAATAGAACACTTGAAAGCTATTTTGAGACACAGCTGACATGGTGGAAGATACATAGTAAAGTATGCTTATAATATTCTTAAAAGCTCTGGGAAGCTGAGCGTCATGACTCACGTCGGTACAGATTATAGACTACGTCGGTAAAATGCAATCTATGTGCCTAATATGAAATGTGATGGGTTTGTAACTTTTTATTTTGTATTTTTCGGGAGGTGTGTTCTGCTTCCCCTGAAATGACATCCAGAGTGACCAGCTGAGGGAGAGATCAGGAAATGTCTAAGACTGCATATTCATCTTATAAATGTGGAGATGTGAAGCCAAGGATTGACTTCTCTTCTGTCACAAAACATTAACATTTTAAATAAGTAAGGATCAGTATTGGCAATCTTTTGAGAAATTAGTTAATATTCTAGTTTATAGAATGTGGTAAAATCAATTAGGTATTGACGGTCTGCCAGGGCAAGATACGGGGTGCTAAAATGTACACAGAACGGAAGAAGAGACGGTTACTCTAGGATATGATGTTCTCTAAGAGAAGTGCAAATACAATGCTTGGAGAGCAAAAGGAGAAGTTATTATGCTGGTGGAATCAGAAAAGGCTTCATTTAGTTGATGGGAGGAGAGGCTTTGAAGGATGGATAGGAGTTCAACGGTAAGAAAAGGAATACCAGGGGTGCTGGATGGCTCAGTCAGTTGAGTGTCTGACTCTTGATTTTGGCTCTCAGGTCACGATCTCAGAGTTGTGAGATCGAACCTTGCATCCCCAGCGCAGTGCCTGCTTAAGATTCTCTCGCTCCCTCTGCCCCTCCCTCCTATTACTCTCCCTCTCTAAAGAAAGAGAGAGAGAGAACGAAAGAGAGAAAGGAAGGAAAAGGAATACTAGTTAGTGGAAATAGCATGAGTACAGTTAAAGAGGTAAGATACTTGGATTTTTTTTTTTTTGAAAAAGCTGTGAGTTTTCTAATGCATTGGGTATATTAGGATTATTTTGGTTGCAAATGATGGAGATACTGCTAACTAGTGGGGTAACAAAAAAATGATTGGTTTGCTTATTTGAGGATGTGTTATGGTTTCATCTAGCAATTCAACACAATGACATCAGCATTCAACCTCTTTCCATTTCTTGGCTTTGCTTCCAAGATGGCAAAACCCTCATCCATCTTTCCTATTACATTTGGCTACAGGGCAAAATTTCGTAGAGCGGTCTCCTAAAGTAGACTTCTCCAAAGAGTTCCTCACTGGTTTCGTGACCTTTAACCAGTGCCGGAATACAGAAGTTGAAGTCAAAGGCTTGAGTATGAATTATGGCCCTGCCATTTGTTGACTGAATGGCTTTGGTTGGGTTACTAAAACTCTCTGAGCGTCAGTTTCACCACCTGTAAAATGGGTATGATATTTATCCTACCTACTTGAAAGATTATTATAAAAGTTACTTGAATAAAGTATATGGAAGTACTTTGAACATTATAAAGTGCTGAGTACATGTAAGATATGATTAGGAAAAATAATATTAATAGTATGTCTATTTGATAAATCCCAACTTCTCCTGGAACTGCCTGATCTTTTTGGTATTTGCTTATATCCCTTTTATAAAATAGTCCCGTGACTATCTTCATAGTCCTTCTCCTCTTCCTCCTTCTCCTCAAAACAGTGAATGTTTATAAAGTACTTACTTTGTATGTGCTAGGTATGTTTCATGCAGTGTTTCATTTATTCCTTCTAGCAGTCCATTTTACAGAAGAGTTCACTGAGATGAGAGAAGTGAGGATCTCGTCCAGGGTCACCTGGTTAGTAAGTGGCCGAGCCAGTGTCCAGCCCCATCTGGGAACACTTGCTTGGAACCCCTCCACTCTACTTTCTCGGCAGACTGATTTTCTATCGTCCTGTAGGTCATTCACACCGCATTTCTTAACCAGTTCATGTGTATGCCCTGCCACCACAGCTTTAGACTCCTGTATGAAGGCATCTGCAGTAATATCCTCTGGTTTCCAGTTGAGTGCCACCCCTAGCGTGTGACTGCGAACTTTGGGTTGAATATAGTTCGCTACGAAGGCATCTGTGTGTTGTGCCATGTTGCTGTATCCTTATGCTAAATTACAGCCGCTCTGCACTATTAGATTATATGTTCACGTGGTTTCTTTGAGCTTTCTGACATGGAATCCATTTTTCTTGCTTTGTCCGATGTCCTCGGAAAGTGCGAGTGGTTTAATTCCTGAAATCAAATGTATCAAAGGCATTCAAAAGTTTTCCCCTGAGAAGTTTCGGTTCTTTCTTAGTAGCTACTTCGGCAATAAAACCTGTTGTCTCCCTAAGTTCCTATGTCCCATATCCAGTGGAAGCACAGGGCTCGAACGTTGTATCTTACACCCTGACCTGGTCTCCGGACTCCAGACACAAGCATACACCCTCCTGACTGACACCGCCATCTGAATGTTTCACCGGAGCTCCGTATTAGGCAAGTCTAAAACTACATCCATGGGTCCCTGTTGCCCATCCCATAATACCCCTGCTCCTCTGTAGTGTCTTCCATTAGTGGCTGGCACCCTGTACACCCAACTGCCCAGGTCAGAACCCGGAGGCGGTCCTGGCTCCGCCGTCTTCCTTACTTTCCATTTTGGTCCATCCCAAATCCTGCGAGTTTTTGCCTCCTGAATATTGTTGATTCCAGCTATTCCTCTTCACGCTCATACTTTTACCCTCCGCTCTCCCTGGAGGACTATAGTATCCTCCCACCTTGTTCCCCGTGAATACTCTGACTCTCACTCTGATCTGTCCCTCATACTGCCATCAAAGTGATCTTTTTCAAACATCTTAAAAGGTCACTCTGCAGTGGACTGCCATTGTCCTTAGAGTGACGATGATCTGCGCTAACACACCCCCTGGGCTCAGGATGGCTGCACCCCTGCCTCTTGCCGTCTTCACTGCAGCCTCAGGGCCTTCCTCAGTTCTCGGCCACAGCATGCTCTCCCACCCCCAAGCCCTTGCACTTGCCTCCCCACCACCAGCAACTTACCTACTTAAGCGATGACCATTCCAGAGCTGAGCTTAAAGCCCCAGGAGAGCTCCCCACCCCACCACCCTCACACTAGATCAGGTCTATTCATCTCTTTGCTCTCAAGGCACCCTGTTTTCTTCTTTCTAGGAACTTACCTAAAATATAATGAAAGAGAACATAAGGAGAGTCTACAAGGGCAAGGGCAAGTCTGTCCAGCTCGCTTGGAATTAGCGCTGTGCTTAGCACTTCGTAAGAGGTCAAGGGGCGCCGGGTGGCTTAGTCACTTAAGCCTCTGACTCTTGACCTGGGCTCAGGTCTTGATCTCAGGGTCGTGGGTTCAAGCTCTGTGTTGGGTTCCATGTGGAGCCTACTTAAAAACTTACAATTTAAAAAAAGAGCTCAGTATTTATTTATCGAATAAATGAGTAAATAAATGTAAATTTTATGGAAAGCTATCCTCATTTTTAGTGGATTGCTGTGATCTATCATCTCTAATATATATTATATGTATAATATATACACATGAATATTATATGGTCTCTATATATAATCATTTCCATTTTGCTAGCTTAAAGAATTGAGAGTTGGGTCCTTTGAAGAAATAATCCAGATAAGAGTATCTTTCTCTTTTAAACACTGCTTTCTCTTAAAGCTATGTCTGTTTAAAATTTTTCTAAAATACATAGAAAGCTCTCTGCCATTTCAGTGTATGCTGGTTATACTTAAATATTGTCTTGACAATTGATCTTCATTATGAATATTCATTACCTATGGTTCTGTTGGCCCTTTTATTATTATCATCTTTCTCATCCCTGAGTCATTTGAGCTGCCTTACTATTACTTCTTTTTCCTAGCCTTATTTTCCTTCCAAACTGCTTTAGATCTAGAAATTAACTAACATACCTGTTACGCTTGTATGTTAAATAAGAGTTAATAAGGCTGTGAACGAAAGCCTAAGGAGCAAAGTGCCTGGTTCTATGACGCAGAGTTACTTTGGCTTCCTTCATTTATGACCTGGGCTGGCTTTTGGATGCTCGAAATAGTCCCAGGTCTGATAATCTGGGAAGAGCGATATTACCATATTTATTCATGCATTTAGGAGCTAAAGCATTTAAAATAGAATGCAAAGCACCTGATAAATAGAACTGTAGAGAACACAAACCAAGCATGAAATTGCACCAAGTAATTTTCCCTATCTCCATGCTAAGTAGAGCTAGATCTTCAGGAGGTAACTACTTTGTATTTAGGAATGAGGAAGTAGAAAAAACATCCCATTAATATTTACAGTCAGCCCAACTGCTGTATATTGGCCCACATGACAACACACGTTTTATTGCAAAAATGTCTCTCACAATTCTATTTTTTAAAAATTGTGAAATGGGGCTAGGTTGCTTACAGAATCCTTCTCCATCCCCCACCCCCCCCGTCAATCCGATTAGTATTTGGAGGTGTCTCTGTTAGCAAGACCTCTGCAAAGAGAATACCCAAGCTGTGATGATTCCAAATTATTTCAGCAACGTATGATGCTAGGAAGATACGTTCCTCCCTGCTGGGAATCTTGGATGGGCTGTTGTTTGGCATTCTGCTGCATCTTTTTGGTGCAGTTTGAGGCTGAAGGAAGTAGGCTGTGTGGAGAAGACCCTTGTTCCAGACAGACATGAGGGCAGTTGGCCGTCCCATCAAAGCCAGGGTACAGTCGGCTGGTTCGACTTACCAGGCAGGTGTCTTTCTTCCCCAGCTTCTCCAGGATTCTCCCAAACCTGTGTCATTGACTGAAGTCAGTGACCTTTCTAGGAAAAGGAGGGCCATCCTTCCATCAAAAGTCTATAAGTAGCCACATTCCCCTGTTAGAAGTTGGCCTCAAACATATTCCAGAGGGTGAAAGCCTTGAAGGACAAAGTCCCAACTTTCGTGGACCCACTTCTAGCATGAAGTCAGCTAGAGATCATGTCCAAGACAGCTTCCTCCCCGTCTCACTGCCTTGGTAACCTTAAGTACCTTCTAGCTCTTCATACTTCAGGGAACATCAGTAAAGGGAACATCTTGTCTTAACTAATTCACGTAAGAAATTTACTGAGTCCCTGTTATGAGAAGAGACCACCTCAGGCACTGGGGACACAGCAGTGAACAAAACAGACAAGAACATCCCTCCCCTTGTGAAGAGTGCTATCTAGGGAGTGAGACAAAAGTAACACAAATAAGTAAGCCACGAAGTGTGGCAGGCACCAATAGGTGTTTTGGAGGAAAATAGAGCAGCAAAGGGGGTTATAGAGTGCTGGAGGGATTGGGATTTTAAATATGGCGGCCAGGGGTGTCCTACTGAGATCGTGATTGACTGAAGAACTGAAAGGAGGCTCTGAACGGGGCCAACCACAAGCACAAAGGCCTTGACGGGGAACCTTCTTTTTGTTGGGTGTGCATGAATCTTTCTGGAAGACTTTCATGCATCTGTGTGGGTCCGTACGTGTGCGTCCTTAACACGTGTACACAAATGCCATCATGAAAGAGCATACTGTCTGCTATTTTCTTACTGAAGCATGTCTTAGAAGTCTTTCCATACCAACAGACAGGTGCAGCTCGGTCTTTGGTGGCTGCACCGAGTTCCACGTCCTTCTCGCGTGTGTTATGTGTAGTTAACCAGTTCCCCGTGAATGTACTAGGCTGGGGCTGGTTCCCAGTCCACCTCTGGGTCTGAGAACTAGGGAGGCATTTTCTCCGCCCATTTCTCTGTTCTCCTTTACTGCCACCCGTACCGGCCATGTGGCTGTATCTTGGCCGCTCTCTTGCCAACTCCGGGGTCCTACCTGCTCTTCCTCTGGCCTTCAGTTCAGGAAAGACCTGTCCACCTT
Organism: Ursus maritimus; assembly: GCF_017311325.1. NCBI lineage: Eukaryota > Metazoa > Chordata > Mammalia > Carnivora > Ursidae > Ursus > Ursus maritimus. Next base: position 6,543,543 of record NW_024426008.1, read on the forward strand.
CACGCTACTTTCTGAGTCCTCAATACCGTGTCAGCTCTTGTGACAGGTGTTGTCCTGTCAATGCCTCCTTTGCTCCCTGATTTAGATGTGGAAGGAAACTCTTTGTAAGAGGATTCAGAAATGCACTGTGCTGTCCTGTCACCGATGGTTGTGGTGTCACTCACTGATGCCTTGTGCTGCATTTCTCCCTCAGTCTGTACTCGCCCGGAGTCACAACAGGCCTCAGCAGCACTGAACACGACAGTCTCATTCTGGCCTCTAGTGGATGATGCTGTTTCAACATGCAGGCTGGCCCTGTCGGTGAGCAATCCCTGCTCTGCCCCAGTGCGAGCAAGTCAGTAGCCGCACACACGCATGCTTTTGCTAAAAGTGTGTGACTCTCTCTCTCTCTTTTTTAAGATTTTATTTATTTGTCAGAGAGAGCACAAGCAAGGGGAGCAGCAGGCAGAGGGAAAAGCACACTCCCCTCTGAGCAAGGAGCCCGATGCAGGGCTCGATCCCATGATCTGAGCTGAAGGCAGACTCTTACCTGACTGAGCCACCCAGGCATCCCAGTATTTAACTCTCTATAGCAGATCTCTAACAGGAAAATAAAACTGACTTTGTCTTAATATGTTTTCAGAGGTCAAGTGCTGTTGTTTTGTTTTGGGTTCTGTTTTTGTTTGGTTTGGTTTGGTCCATCCGGGTGCCTCCAAAGTGTATGGGGCAGGGGTTGTCTTAATATGTTTTCAGAGGTCAAGTGCTGTTGTTTTGTTTTGGGTTCTGTTTTTGTTTGGTTTGGTTTGGTCCATCCGGGTGCCTCCAAAGTGTATGGGGCAGGGGTGGGGGGCGGATGATAACTTCTCAGCCCCCAACTTGCAAAAGTGTAACCTAGTTTTGTTTCCTGACCTCAAATCTTACCAAACTTTGCAAGAGGGTTGGATCTTTTTTCCTCTTGCAGAGGTCTTGGAAATAGCTGGGCAGTCAGCAAGCAGAGTAGTTTGCGATGAAAGCATCCCAGGTCTTAGAACAGTTGTTTGTGATGTTTGTAACTTTGTGATTAATTCTTTGTGTGCAGAGGTGGCCTTTGCACCCTCCTCTTTGCTTCTTTCATTATCTAAGTACTTTAGGTGTTCATTTCTATGGTAAAGTGCTTTCTCTCTGTTTATCCCTTTCCCCTGCCTATCTGTAGGTTTTTAAATCGCGCGAGACTAGAAAGCTGCTCCTTCTGCCTTTTCTCATCCTTTCGGGCTTTGTTTTCTCCGTCCCTGCCCTCGCAGGAGCTGCAGCGCCCCAAACACACGTAACTAAAGTGTGCTCAGTGAATGGTATACTAGGGAGACTCGGCTTTAGTTCCCAGGCCCGGTGAGCAGTCTTACTCTGCCTGAGACATCGGACTCAGGTGAATGGTGGGTGCTAGGAGCTGGGACGAGCCTGAGCTCCAGCAGTTGGCCTCCTTATCTCTGTGTGATGCCACGTTCACTGGTCCAGGGGGTTCATGAAATGGGGCTGGAGTCTGCCAGCGGGGCGGCAGGCACGGGGGTCTGTCCCCTGTAAAAACATGCAGGGAGTGGAACTTAAAACCTTCCAGATTTGCATAAGGAAAGCGGTTTCCCTGTGCACAATAAAAGGGACCGAACTGCTGGCATTGCATTTTTTAGGCAGTAGAGAGGAAGGGGTGAAGTCCGTTGCATTGTCTTTTCCTAAATTGTGTATTAGGTTGTCTGTTTGCTTTGAACGGGAAGTGTCATGTAGTCATCGATTCCAGGTGGCTCCTTATTTCCAAATTATACGTCTGAGCAATTTAGCAAAGAATATGTTATTTGGGGAGTCCTAATATCACATATGAAAGGAATGACGAATTGTGATCACTTCATCATAAATAAATAAATTGGTCCAAGAGGTCATTTTGTCCCGGGGGCATCTCTTAGGCCAGAGAGATTTGTGAGGTGGGCGTGGCCGCGAGGACGTTGAGGATGTATACACGTGAACTTGCGAACTACAGTTCTCCCTGACACACGAGAGCAAAGCAGTGCCCCCATCAAGCAACTGAATTGTCTCCCTGTGCTTTTATTGCCGTAGATCTCAACGCATTTCCAGACCAAGCTGGGCTGAAGCAGAGGAGAGAATCTCCACGGGGACTCATCCCAGTGCTCATGCTGTTGGTAGGTGGCCAAGTGGCGAATATGCCAAGTGGTCAAATCTGTCAGACAGAAATAAAGAGAGAAGTTGCATGTGCCAGACCCAATTAAAATTGAAAAACCAGGGGCGCTGATAGGCAGGGGTGAAGAGAGGGAACCTAGATGCATGACTCTCCATTTGCTAGCATGTTAGCATCGCTTTCAGAGAAGCTCTCATTGACTCTGTGGTCTCAAAAATAATTTTCAAAACTCGCCTTCAGAAGTTCCTTATTAGAGAATCAAGACTGAACTGGCGTTCAGTCTTGCACCACTTTTGATACTGTGCTGTCATTTCTCTTCCTCTTGCCACCACTCGAGGGAACAAGTGACAGGCTCAATCCAGCTGCTCCGTGTGCCCCTTAGAACCGTGGCAAAGGCCCCTCTCCAGGTTGGTCTTTCTGTGGCTCCCGGGGACTGCGTGTAAGCAGTGTCACGAGATGCTTTGTGAAGAGGAGAGCAACTCCGGTGAGCAGTGACTGTGCTGTCCCAGAGGCAGAGCGGGGCCATTTTGCTCAGTGTTCAGTGACAGCCATCGCAGAACACCAGCTCACCTCTTCCTGTCTAGGGAGCTGTCCACTCTTCCTCTGAGGAGCTACCCTGGAGAATTTTCGTCATTCCAAGAATTGGTGAAGATTTAATTGATGTGACAGGGTTAGACTTCCAGGTCTGCCATTAGCTTTTTGCCGTCTGAGTTACGATAAAGACTGATTAGCTCATATCACCACCTCGAGGAAGCTCCCACTGGGATGTCAGAGATCCTGGGAGGCAATAATTAACGCTGCTTGCTTCCCTTCCCAGTGATGGGAGGACAAGAGTCAGACAGAGATTAAAACACCCTCTTTACTGTGTAGCAGCACAGCTGTGGTTATGGGGACAAGCTGGTCTCAGACTCAGGTTTTAATCTCCTATCACATGTAAGGGGGCTTTACAGAAAGGTATGAAACGGAAGGTACAGGATTTTTCATGTTCTTGAGAGGCCAGCAGCAAGCCAGGGACCCCTCATTTCTGCCCTGTCTCCCACACGAGTTGTCTAAGGCTGACACGGACGCGAAGGAGAGTGGGGCATGTGGGCTCGCCTGGACCTGCAGCAGTCATAGCTCCACTTCCTTTTTTTTTCTTGTTATGATATGTTAGTCACCATACAGTACATCCTTAGTTTTTGATGTAGTGTTCCATGATTCATTGTTTGCGCATAACACCCAGCGCTCCATGCAATATGTGCCCTCCTTACTACCCATCACCTCCCTCCCCTCTGAAACCCTCAGTTTGTTTCCTGGAGTCCATAGTCTCTCGTTGTTCATTTCCCCCTCTGTTCACTCCCCCTTCATCTTTCCCTTCCTTCTCCTAACGACCTCCCTGCTGTTCCTTTTGTTTCACCAGTGATAGCTCCACTTCCTATGGATGACTTAGATCATTCTAATTGTGCAGGCCTAGCCTCACACTCCAATCCAGGTGCAGAGTCACGTGAGTGGGAAAGGTGTTCCCATTTATCGTAGTTGCTGTTTCTAAGGTAGTTCTGGGGGGGGCCAGGTCAGTGTGGCCCTTTATGGCACTGACGTTCATACGCTCTTGCCATTACTGATCGATCATGTCTCCGATCAAACTGCTGATCCTCTCCACCCCAACCTGATCTTGCAGCCGCCTCCATCTTGGTCAAGTCCAACTCTGTGTGCCAATGGCATAGACCAAACACCTGGGAGTAACCCATGGGTCCTTCTGTCTTCTGTGTGCCACTCCTTCTGCCACCACCCCAGCCCAGACCATCATCATCCCTGGCCTAGGTGACTGTAGGAGCTGCCTGGCTGGCCATCCTGCTTTGCCCTTTACCTTCCTACTGCCCAAGACTCCTATCAACAGGCAACTTTAGACATGACAGTCAGAGTGGTCCCTAAAAAGAGAGAAAGGAGAGGAACTATTCCTCTGTTCAAAGCCCACTGATGAGCTCCCCCTCACTCAGAGTCTGTTGTCCTCTCCTGGACCTCCTTCCCTCCTTGCTGGCTCTCTCTAGCTAGCTTGCCCTGCGTCTTCCTAGCACTGCTAGCCCTCCGATCTTTACATATTGGTTTCTGTTTGTGATCTTTATTCCTCTGCAAATATGTTAGCTCCGTGAGGGAAGGAAGTCTGGTTTTTGAGTGATTGTTTTTCCACTGCTGTATCACCAGTGCCAGGACAGCTTGTACATGAGGTAAATACGTATTTGTTACCTAAGGAACAAACAAATGCATGGATGCACGATTGACATGACCTAGCAGCACGGCCACAGGGGGCCTCCTCATCCTCCAACCCTAAGTGAGACCAACTGTCCCAACCCCAGACCCTCCTGACGGCATCAGTGACTGCCGCCCCTGCTCTTTTGTCAGACATGTTGAAAAGAAAGAGCCCTGAAGGGGTTGAGGAAACTTAGTTCCCTCTTTCAAAATCACCAGATAATTCATTCTGCCTCTGAGTGGTGGAATGAATGGTTCAGTGTCCAGGTGAGCCCACGCACCTTGGCTCTTACTCATGTTCATGGCAGAAAGATGCCTCAAACTGAAGTCCCACCACACAGAAGTGTGAAGTCCCTGACATGTGACGACCATAATTCCATAAGAAGATGCTGGTGGACCAAGTACATCCTCCGGGGGAGGCCATGCCCATCATAGACAGTTGCAGTGTGGTCTCCGAGTGCCCCACCAGCTCATGGCTCTTCCTGTCTGATGCCATTCTCTGATATAAGGAAGCAGGTTTCCTTGGAGAAATGACTGTTTCTAGGGCTGGGCCGTAGAAGGGAATATACAAGATAAGTCAGGAACATCCTGCTGTACCGGAAGGTAAGGAATTGTTCGAGAAACAAAAGAAATGCAGGAGCCATCCTGCCAGAACTGACCAAAGCTGGAGCAATTTGAGCATGAAAATCAATAACCTAGAGTTAGAACTGAAAGTATAAAATATCCATGAGTTCATGCTGATATAAATGAATGAATAAATGAATCAGTGGAGGAGAAGAGATTAAATCTTCCTTACAGAAGGATTCCAAATAATTTAGGTATTAATAATTTATGTAGTATGGAGGTGGAGCTTAAGCTCCCCTCCTCCGATTCAAGTTTGGGTTATATTTAGTGACTTCAGAGTATGGAAAGGGGGGAAAAAGTAACCTTAGAGAAACCTAGTAAGCGCTCCCTTGAACAGGTGGTCAAGGTCAACATTATCAGTGATAAGTCATGTTGATAGCAGGTGGCCCATGGCATATAAGAAGGGCACTTCACTGGGGTGCCTGGGTTGTTCAGTCGGTGGCTCTTGGTTTCAGCTCAGGTCATGATCTCATGGGTCAAGAAATCAAGCCCTGAGTTGGGCTCTGTGCTTAGCAGGAGTCTGCTTCAAGATTCTCTCCCTCTGTACCTCCCCCGCTCCCAAATAAGTAAATAAATCTTATTTAAAAAAAAAAAAAAGCTGTACCTCCCCCGCTCCCAAATAAGTAAATAAATCTTATTTAAAAAAAAAAAAAAGCACTACACCTCTGTAGTCTCCTTCCTAAAGCCCAGAAACTCAAGTTAACTCAGGAATATATCAGATAAACCCAAATCAATGAATGTTCTACAAAATACCTGACCAGTACTCCTTAGAACTGTCAAGGTCATGAACAAGGAAAGTCTGAGCAACTATCGCAGGTGGGAAGAGCCTAAGGAGACGTGATGACTGAATGTAACGTGGTGTCTTGGATGGGATCCTGGGATGGAAAAGGACATTAGTGGAAAAACTGTTAAACTCAGAAGCAGTCAAGTGTGGAGTTTATTTAATTGTAATTTGCCAGTGTTGGTTCCTTACTAGTCACAAATATTCCATGGTAATATAAGACATTAATAGGCAAAACAAAGTAAGGGGTATATAGGAACTCTCTGTATTGCCTTCGTGGCTTTTCCTTACATCTGAAACTATTCTAAAAAGCGACCCAGCCTAGAACCTCATAGGCAGATCGCCCCCCGCCCTTGATGCTTGGAGGGGCTTCATTGGATGTGACTGAAGGGGCCAGTATAAAGTGCCTTTTAGGTCATCAGGCGTCAGGATCATTGTTTCATCTGCTTATACAAACGCGCTATCCCTTAGACCCTGCTAGTTTCTCTTCAGCCACGTACTGCCTAGTTTACATTCTCTGTCTTTATTTTGATTTTAGATATGTATGATTCTCCTTGTCTCGTTTATCCCATTCACTACCATAAAGAAATACCTATTTCGATTTTAATATATAATTCCACAGGTATGAGCCCAGTTAGGGGGAGGGAATTAGCATTTATTAGATACTTCCTGTGTACCAAGCACTGTGTTAGATGCGGTTTCATTCAAGCAAAATAATGCAGGGGGTTGGAGTTCTGCCTACCTCAAGAATGGATTTTCTGTCTAGGGCTCATCGAAATTCTTAGAATTATTGGCATACTGATTTTGTATGTAGAAGTCTGTTCATCATAGTGAGGGTGAAGGAAAGATATTCTATAGTGAGTGTCTACAGTACTTGAATTTTCTCTGATCTTATGTACCTGTGGGTAGTTATATTGTAGACGGGAATAAACCCACTCTTGATTCTCTCTCATCGTTTAGCACTGGGCTGGGTTTCTGTATTGCCTTCGTGTAGGTCTGGCTGTGGAGTGGGATCCTGGCTAAGGCACATCGGGGCAGGTGGGGCAGGGACCTGGCACCGGGGCTGCCCCCTGGGAGGTGGGCACACCATCTGACGGGCACGCACGTGGATTTTGGCAGTTCCTCTTTATCTCACTTTGCACTGTGGTCTGCTACTTCTCCTGCATTTGGATTCCAGCAGCAAAGAATACCAGCATCTCTGTACACAAACACATTCTGTATTCTGACTCTAAACCTCAAAAACGCCTTGCATAAGGACGGATGTGTTCATTTAACTGCTGGACGTTATAACCCGTCTCTTGCTAGAATCCTGGGCACATTATCCAATGCAGTTTCTTATAGGTTTTCAACATTAAGACATTTACATAAGGAAGAGGAATGAGGGGCGCCCGGGTGGCTCAGTCGGTCAAGCATCTGCCTTCAGCTCAGGTCATGATCCCAGGGTCCTGGGATTGAGTCCCACATCTGGCTCCTTGCTCGGTGGGGAGCCTGCCTATCCCCCTGCCTGCTGCTCTCCCTGCTCGTGCTCTCTCTCTCTGACAAATAAATAAATAAAATAAAAATAAAAAAAGAAATAGTAATGAAACAGTCTGCATTTCAGCATGACGTCACTGTTTTCTCTTTCTTGGTGATAAACTTGCACTCCATTGCTTCAGTTAACCTGGTACAATTGGCTTTACTTGCTCCGGATGTAGTCACCAGTGTTTACCACTGTTGTCATTATCTAACCCATTCCCTTTCATTTTACTATTTATTTTAAGTAGGCTGCATGCCCAGCATGGAGCCCAGTGCAGGGCTTGAACTCAGGACCCTGGGATCAAGACCTGAGCCGAGATGAAGAGTCAGACACTCAACCAACTGAGCCACCCAGGTGCCCCCTAACAAATTCCTTTTTAAAACCCTTTATGTTTTGGAATAATTTTATATTTCCAGAAAAGTTGCAAAGTACAGAGACTTCTCATATGCCATTCACCCATTCATCCACCTTTCCCTAGATAATATTTTAATCCAAGTCATTTTCAAAGAAAACATTTTTTTTTGATTGGAGGGGGGTAGGAAGAGGCGGATAAAGGTTTGATACTTTGAAGTCAGTAATTTGTCAAAGAGGAAGAATGATCAAACTTAAGTTTTTTCAGCATCGTGGGCTTCCAAATGGACGCTCCAGTGATAGCATGTGAGGAGCTGATGTCATCACTCGCCACATGGTTCTTTTCCATAGATTCCAAGTGTTAAAAAAATGATGGCTGAAAATGGTTCAGATGAAATGAGTGAATCCAGCCGGTGGCCGTGCTGTTTTCATCACCTGATGGTCTTTTAGTCTTAGCCTGTCAAGAAGTAATAAAGGGGAAGCTGTAAAGTGAAAGGGGCTGTTTCTGCAAGGATTACATTTGGGGCCTGCCAGTTCATCACTCCGTAATAGGAAAATAGAATCAAACTAAGATGTCTTCTGTCAGGGGAAAGGTCTTCCTCTTTTCTGGAGCCTTTGTTAGCAGATTGGTTTTCCTGGTGATTGAAAGTTCAAAACCCACAGATTCATCACAACATCCTGGGCCTGGCTTTCCTTTCTGTGAGTTGAGTGTGGTTACTTACAGCCTTCTTGGGGTTGTAGGGGATTTTGCTCATTGACTAGAGGGCCGTGTCACTGTGTGGTTTCCTCCAATGGGTCTCATGTGCTAAATTTCTTTTCTTCTTCTAGGATCTGTTGAAAAATTCTTTTGTAAGACTGTGCTTTGAGATGTGGAGAGGGAAAATGAGGTAGCCAGCCCGTGCACTACATGAATGATCAACTTGCTAGTCTCATTGTTACTTCATTTTGAAAAACCCCAAATGGGAAAAGTCTTGCTCTAGTAGGAAAGTCATTTGGTGATCAGATGGGAATGGAACATGGTGGGTGGGAGAGGCTGATGAGTCTCTGAATAATGGTGAGGATTTCAGGCTTTTTCCAACAATCATTGCTGTAGCACAGTGATGGCAATTAGAGTGAAAATACCTTTAAATTGGATAGTTGGTGATTATGTGTATTAACAAAGGATTTAATGCGGGTAGGAAACGTGGCCAAGAGCCATGCCTTTTCCAAGTGTTCCTGTTCTCTTATTTAGGCATCTTTTTTTTTTTCCTTCTAATATACAATGTTGCTGTCATTAAGCACAAGATAAAAAGTGCAGCATTCACAGAACAAAAATATTGAGGGCTGTGAAATCCATAATCATAAGTAAAATGAAAAGCTGAGAGTATAAACCTGAATCCTCAAAGACCTGATGTATCACATATATGAAAGGCAAGCTCATCAACGAACAGGTGTTTTTCTTTTGTGTTTGTGGGTGTAGATAGATGCCCATTGGCCCATTAGAATTAGTGGATAACTTACAGTTAATTTTTATGATTTACAGGTATATATTTTTTTAAAGATTTTATTTATTCATTCGACAGAGATAGAGACAGCCAGCGAGAGAGGGAACACAAGTGGGGGGAGTGGGAGAGGAAGAAGCAGGCTCATAGCGGAGGAGCCTGATGTGGGGCTCGATCCCAGAACGCCGGGATCACGCCCTGAGCCGAAGGCAGATGCTTAACCGCTGTGCCACCCAGGCGCCCCTACAGGTATATTTTTTAAACACGAGTTATCATACAGTGTGCTGCTTTAGAAAGCTTTAGAGTCATATCTGTGGCCCGCTGCTAACACATAGAAAGGACAGGGGTGGGGGTTTTTACTTTGTTGAACAAGAACAGGGCTGGCTCTGGTAAGTTTCCCTATCCTTGTTTTCTCTTCGGGTTATCTTTTGTTCCTATATGAATTATCTTTATAATTTAAAATATAATTTTATTGTATAAAATATAATTATACCTCATATATTATCTAATATATATTAGATATAGTATATATCTTATTTAATTATATAAAATATAATTATAAGATTGAATTTTATAATTTAAAATAGATTTTCAATTATACACTGTACTGTCTACAAGACTTTATAAGCTGGCTGAACTTACTTTGGGATTCAAGCTTTGTAGAAAGCAGTGGTTCTAAACTTGAGTGTGCCTCCAAATCACCTGAAAGTCTTGTAAAATACAGGTGACCCCCGTTCTGGGATTGGGTGAGTCTGGGCAGGGCTGAGAATGCATTTTTTTTGTTTTATTTTTATTTTTTATTTAAAATCAATTAATGTACAGTGTATTATTAATTTCAGAAGTAGGATTTAGTGATTCATCAGTTGCATATAATACCCAGTGCTCATTATATCGAGTGCCCTCCTTAATGCCCATCACCCTGTTCCCCCATCACCCCACCCACTGCCCCTCCAGCAGCCCTCAGTTCGTTTCCCAGTTTGTTAATAGTTTCTTATGGTTTGTCTCCCAATCTTATTTCATCTTATTTTATTTTTCCATCCCTTCTCTTATGTTTTGTTTCTTAAATTCTGCATATGAGTGAAATCATCTGATATTTTTCTTTCTCTGACTGACTTATTTTGCTTAGCATAATACCCTCTAGTCCCAGGTGTTGATGCTGCTGGTCCAGGAACTGTGTTTTGAGTACCACCGTCATGAAGGAAACAAACAATAGGAACAATTAATGTTGATTATTTATATATTAGCAACCTGCCAATCAATCAGTGAGGTTTTGGAGGGTTTGTGTGTGTGTGTGTGTGTATTGTTTTTGTTTTTAATTCTTATTTGGTTTGTGTGTGTGTGTGTGTGTGTGTGTGTGTGTGTTGTTTTTGTTTTTAATTCTTATTTTTTTTTAAAGATTTTATTTATTTATTCGACAGAGATAGAGACAGCCAGCGAGAGAGAGGGAACACAAGCAGGGGGAGTGGGAGAGGAAGAAGCAGGCTCATAGCGGAGGAGCCTGATGTGGGGCTCGATCCCAGAACTCCGGGATCACGCCCTGAGCCGAAGGCAGACGCTTAACCGCTGTGCCACCCAGGCGCCCCTGTTTTTAATTCTTATTATGCAGCTAGCACCATACTAGGCATTGTGGGACGCTGGTCCTTATCCTGAGGGCTTTTTCTGATTGGCTGCAGAGATGAGGAATACATATAAATTGGAGAAAAGGGCGAGGTCTAGCCAAGAGTAGAGCAGGGGTGGGATAATTCAAGGTGGAATTTTGTCTTTAGGAAGGAACATGGGGTGAAATAGAGCTTGAGCTGGTCTTTGACGTGAGAATAGGGTTTGAGTGGTGGCGTAAAGGATGGGGGAGAGGGAACCTTGTCCTTAGAGGACCCACCCAGCATGGGCCAGCGTTGGAAAAGACATCTGGTTGTATGACGCTGAACGTATAACCTCTGGCTCTGAAGAGCAGCGTGCCTTGCTTGGCCGTGGAAGAGAATACGTTCTCCCTGCTTTCTCCTCACTGTTCCTGGAGGACTTTTCTATACTTTCCAAGGCCATTCCGGATCTGTTTCCCCTGGTATCTCCTTCACCCAATGTCTCCTTTTCTCCTATCTCTACCGGTCCCCCATGGCACAGCTCAGATGCCGCCCATGACTCAAAATGTCCCTGATTGCTCCCCAAACTCAATTTTAGTGATTAGCGAATAGCTTGAATTGATAAGGATATCTGTCATTCCTTCCGCCATTTACTTGCGTCCAAATTTTGCTCATCGTCTGTCCATTGTAGTTTCCCTCCTCTTCCTCTGGGATGACCCCTGTTCTCAAAGTGTGGACCCCCTTACTTGGGGGCTTGGAAATGCAAATAGTCCAAGCCCACCGCAGACCCGCGTGGGAGGCTCTAGAGGTGCGTCCAGCAATCTGAGCTGTCACAAGCCCACCAGGTGATTCTGAAAAATGCTGCTCCATGAGGAAAGCTAATTACTCGAAAGTGGCCCCGAATCCCTCCCAGAGGGCTGTTTCCTCCCGGATGAAGTCCCCACTCTCTAATTACTAACAGTCCATGGTAAGCATCGGGATTTTGCATTTCTTTTAAGATGAACAGTTTTAATTTCCTCAGCAGTTTGCTTTCGAAACAAAATGAGAATGTTTTCTCCGTAAGTTTAACATTTCACCGACTTTATTATGTAGTACAAATGCCCTGACTGCTTTTTTTAAATGGTTATAATTCAACCATAGATAATGAATGCTTTGGGTGCTGTAACAAATTGGATAATAACAATCATTTAACAGAAGTCAAGCTATCTAACAGTAGGAAGAAAACCCCTGCTGATTAAATTCATTTTTTAAAAAATCATGTCCATTTAAAGTAAACTATATTCATACCTAAAATCTTCTAATGCCTTGCTTAATCTGTGTCTAGAATATATTCTTTCTCATTGGAAGAATGGAAAAAATAATGAGGAATCCTATCTGGAAACACCGCTAGATAATGTTCTGCTAAATGTTCAAGGATTTGCAATATATTGCTTATTGTCTGGTGAAATTGTGACTGCTTGGCCATGTAGACAGAGTTTATAAGAATGCTTTTTCCATGCAAACACAAATTTGTGTATAGTCTCTATCAAAAAGTGATCTGATGTTCCTTTTACTAGTTTTTTTCTCTTTTAACATTATTGAGGTACAATTCATGTTATAAAACTGCACCCACTTAAAGTATACAATTGGGTAAGTTTTGGCAGTTACACTTATGAAATTAACACCACAGTCAAGATATGGAACATTTCCATTACCTTGCAGATTTTCCTTGTGTATCCTTGCAGTCTATCCCATCCTTGGCCCCTGGCCTCAGGCAACTTTTTGTTATGATGGATTAATTAACATTCTATATAAATAGAATCATACAGGATGTATTCTTTTTGCGTCTGGCTTCTTGAACTCAGCACAAGGATTTTGAGATTTATTCATGCTGTTGCATATATCAGTAATCCACTCCTTTTCATTGCTGGGTAGGATTTCATAGTATGGATGTGGCACATTTCGTTTGTTCACTTGGACATTTTGAGCTTTTGGCAATTACAGATAATTCTGCAGTGAACATTCGTGAAAGTCTTTGTGTGGACATGTGTTTTTATTTATCTTGGGTAGATGCCTAGTGAAAAATGGCTGGGTCATATGTTACATGTAAAAATGTTAACATTTTTTTTTCAAAATGCCAATTTCCAAAACAGTTGTACAATTTTAAGTTTCCACCATCAGTGTATAAGACTTACGTCCTCACCAACAGTCAGTATCCTCAGTCTTATTTTTGGTCACTCTGATGTGTGTATAGTGATAGTTCGTTGTGTATTGAATTTGCGTTTCCCTGATGACTAATGGTACTGATATCCCTTTTTATGGGCTTATTGGCCATTTGTATATTTTCTTTTGCCAAGTGTCTGTTCAAATAGCTTGCCTTTTTTTTTTTAATTTGTTTTTCTTTTTAAATTGTGAAAGGTCTTTATATGTGTGGAATATAAGTCCTTTATCAGATGTATGTTTTTGCAAGTACTTTCTCCCAGTCTGCGGCTTGTCTTTTCATTGTCTTAATGGTGTCTTTCAAGCAGCAAACTTCGTTCGTTTTGATAAAGTCCATTTTAACAACTTTCTTTCTGTAGTATATGCCTTTTATATCCTAAGAGATTGTCGCCTACCACTAGGTCACAAAAATTTTCTGTATTTCCTTATTGAATTTTTATAGTTTTAGCTTTTAAGATTAAGGTTTATCATTTTGTTTATCACTTTGAATTGATATTTGAGAGATGTTTATTCTTTTCCCATATGGATATCCAATTCTTCTAGTACGGTGTGTTGACAAGGTTATCCTTGCCCTACTGAATAGCCTCAATATCTTTATAAAACTTCAACTGACTATATAAATGTGGGTCTTTTTCATACTCTCTATTCTGTTCCATTGATCCGTGTTTATCCTTATGCTAATACTATACTGTCTTCCAATCCATAAACATGGTCTCTATCTCCATTTATTTCACTTATAAAAATAATATTTATTAGCTTTGTCTTAGGCATTTTATTGTTGAGGTGTGCATATCCTTTATTAAGTTTATTCCTAAGTATTTTCTGCTTTTTGATGCTACTGTAAGTGGACTTATTCTTATAAGTTTTATTTTTCTTTGTTTGCCCTTAGTACAAAATATGCAATTGTTTTTACATATCAACATTGTGGGGCACCTGGGTGGCTCAGTCAGTTAAGCATCTGTTTGGCTCTCAGGTCTTGATCTTGGGGTCTTGAGATCGAGCCCCGGGAGGAGGCTGGTGTTGGGCAGTCCTCTTCTCCTCTCCCTCTCCATCCTCTTCCGCTTATGCTCTCTCTCTCTCAAGTAAATAAAATCTTTTAAAAAATTATATGTATCTATATGTATCTCAGCATTGTATCCCCTTAGCTTGCTAAGTGCATTTCTTATACTTAATATTTTTTCTAGATTTATGAGGATATAAATAATAATGTTACCTGAAATAGAGACAGTTCCACATCTTCCTTTCCAATATTTTTGCCTTTTGTCTTCTGGTCTTCATACAGTGGTTGGGACCTGCAGGATCGATGTTGAACAGAAATGATGGGGCAGTCATTTCTGCCTTTTTCTCAGTCTTAGGGGGAAATAGTTTAATATTTCATCATTGAGATTAATGTTGGTTGTTGGTTTTAAACAGATGACTTTTATCAGATCGTGGAAATTTTCTACTCCTAGTTTGCTGAGATCTTTTGTCATGAATTGATTATTGCATTTGATCACGTTTTTAATTCATTTAGTAAAATGATACACTTTTTCTCCTTTATTCTGTTAACATGATGAATTGCATTGATTGATTTTGGAATATTAAACCAATCCTTCTTTTGAATATTAAACTCAAGCATATCATGGTATGTTATCTTGTCATGTTCTTAAATTTTTTTCTTCTTATCTTTCAGTTCTACAATTTCTGTTTCTTTATTAAACTTACTACTCTTTAAAGTTTGCAGATTCATTCAAGATATTATCTTCTGGAATATAGTGACCATACTTGTTTTAAAGCCCATGTCTGGTAATTTATAGCCCTCTGAGTCCCTTTCTGTTGTTTCTTATATGTGCTGGGTTTTGTTCATGTTATCTTATGTCCTTATGAGCCTTGTTTTCCTTGATTGTATATGGAATGTTATTTTTGAAAAATTATTTGTGGGAAAATTTGAGCCCTAAGATGGTTTTATATTCCTCCAGCATTTGATTCTGCTTGGCCCCTGGGGGCACTACTAACATGGTATCAGCTTCATCCAATTTTAGTGCTTGAGGTTTTCTTGACACCCTACAGGAGTCCAGGTCCCAGGACTAGTTTAGTCTTCTTTCACTTTTGCTCCTAGGGTTCAGGTCAAACCCAGGGGTGGCTGCCTTGGGTCCTTGTCCTTGCAGGGACTGAATTCTTTCTTTTGATTCCCTGTATCCCCAAGAGCCTGTGAAAACCAACTGTCTGGTCTCTCTGCTGCCTTTGCTAGAGAGGCACATGCCCTAGGGAAAGGAGTTTTCTAGACTGACTGTACTGGGTTACAGCTTTTCCAGGCTTTCAGCTGGGTAGTTCCTTACCATTTAGCTTTTTAGTACTTTCAAGATGACTTTAAAAATAACTTTTACGTAGATTTTTCAGTCGTCTTCAGTAGGAGATTTGGTTCGAATGACCCAAAGCAGATGTCCTGATGTTGCCTCCTTAATCCCTTTAAGAATGACTCCCCCTCCCCCCATTGATATTCACACTGTGGGTGCCACATCTGTTCCCCAGATTGTGTACCTTGACCTGCTGTGATTTCCCAAACATATTTCTCCCATTTGCTCACACACTTGCTTCAGCCTGCCTCCCACCTGTGGGCATTTTTTTTAAACTCAGAAATGAGTCAGATACCCGTTCATCCCGCAACGCACACTTCAGGACATGCACAGCAAGTTCCTTGAGAAGTCTTAAACGATCTGTCTCGAGGCTTCAGAGAAGGACCAAGTGCTACCCCCGCTCGTGGCTGTTAACCAGAGTACATCAACAGCGCTTTCCAAAGAAATTCTCTCAACTCCAGCTTCTAGCCTCTCCAGCTTAAACCCTTTGATCCTGTCGAAGTAGAGTGGCTAAGGGCTGCAAAATTGGTTTTCACAAACTCCCTTTATCAACATTTAGAATCCAGGTAATTGGAACATATTGCGTTGGATGCTGAAGTAGAAATGTTTCAGTGTCCTCGTATGTATTTTACAAAATGTTTTCCCAGTTTGTCACCTGCCTTTTGATTTTCTGCCAGTGTGAAATTTTAATATAATGAAATCTTTTAATGGTTTCTAACTTTGTCTTCTTTTTAAAAAAACACCCATTTATACTTTGGAGGTTGTTTAAATATTTGTCTAAATTTTCTTCTGCTATTTTTATGAATTCCTCACCTATATTTAAACATTCATCCATCTGGCATTTGGCAAGTTTTGGAATCTAACCTTTTTTTTTTTTTTTCCTCAAATGGTAAGTCACCCAACTACTTACATGTTTTTGTTTTTTTCCTAGATTTTTATATTCTGTTCTATGTGGTCTATCTGACCATTATGCTAATGATAATGTAACTGATTAATGGAAACCAAAATATGAGTGTATTTGCCTAAGTGTTTACGCTAATCCTGATAATGTAATTCTTTGTTAGACAATTGCTTTTGAATTACATAGCCTTATTGAGGATGATTCAAAGGAATTACACTTAAATTGGAATTTTAAAAATTGAATCACAGATTTGCTTTGATGTGCGGCATGAATCTTTGCTTGTCCATTGACAGTCATGGTATATGTGTAGGAAACCCCACTTTTCATGATCTAGTCAAAGGGAGCTTTAAGGCTATAAGCAAATACGTTTGAGGAGGTGCCAATGTCTGTTGATTGGTCTGCTTTTCACCTGCTACTAGTCAGAGATTTTGGCTTCTGTGACATTCTCCCGGTAAAACTTGAGGCTAATGTGAACTGGCGGTGTTAACAAGACTGAATGGCCAGAAGCAGCAGACTCTTGTATCTAAGACACAGAGCATCCATGTTTTAGACATCAGGCCTGCTGTTTAGAGTGAGCAGGACTCCTGGGCTGGGATCCCGCAAATGAGGCCGAATGTTTTGAGCAGTTGCATGGTTACAGGGCGGCCAAGGGCAACGCGCGGGCATCTTTGAGCCACACCAGATTCCTTCATCTGAAATAGAGTCCATCTAGCCATGAATAAGAGTGGACACTTACTCTAGGGAGTGATCTGAGCTAGTCGTGCTGTTTTGTTTCCAGGAGTAGATAAGTATAGAGAAAAAAGTGTGTACAATGTTACCAATGGGATTTTCATTTTTGTTCACCAAATTATGTAAGAAAGTAGTTTTGTAAATACTTAAAAACATTTTCCTTATGTTAGTATTTACCTATGAACTCCCTGCTTTCTCCTAAAAGACTTATGAGGTGTTTAGGAAAAAAAGTATATAAATAAAAAATATAAATTTCATTTTATGGAACAATGATATCAAGGCAAAACAAAAATAAGGGTCACATCAAAAAATAAAGGCAAGGGGAAATAAATACACAGAATTAGGTGCCTTTTTATCCTTTCATAATTAGAAAGTCACTGCACAATTGACTCAATTTTCCTGGACCTCGAAAGAGGTGAGCATGATGAATCATAGCATTCTCATCGCTCAGAAAAGAAAAACAAGCCAGTTGCTCAGAGAAGAGGCTTTTCACAGGAATCAATTCTTAGGAGAGACAATTCTGTGCTTTTTTTTTTTTTTTTAGGCAGTGATGTTACATGTTACTCTTCTTCTTCTTTTTTTTTTTTAAAGATTTTATTTATTTATTCGACAGAGAGAGAGACAGCCAGCGAGAGAGGGAACACAAGCAGGGGGAGTGGGAGAGGAAGAAGCAGGCTCCCAGCGGAGGAGCCTGATGTGGGGCTCGATCCCATAACGCCGGGATCACGCCCTGAGCCGAAGGCAGAGGCTTAACCACTGTGCCACCCAGGCGCCCCACATGTTACTCTTCTTGATGCTGTTTAGGTTCTGTGTATTATAAATAAATTGCATCTTATATGTGATGAACACAGCCATCAACCAATTTCGCAGACATTGTCTCTAATCCGTATATGTTAATCAGTTATTTATTAAGTGCCTTTTATGTGCCTAGTATTGCTTGGTGCTAAGAGATACAAAGATAACACCACTTATCACCCACGAGGAAAAGCTAGTTGGGCAAACAGGCACTGAAAGAGGAAGGTTTTAAGATACAATTTCACTAGTACAACAGCAGTAATAGGCACAGGAAAAGGAGAGCAGATTCAGCTTGAAATTGTAAAAGGCAGGTTCACTGAGCTGGCCAGAGCAACGCCTAGAAGGTTAGCAGCCCGGGAGGAAGGAGAGAGGCTTTCCAGGCAGAGGGACCAGGATGAGCCTAGAGCACAGAAGTGTAAGTAATACATTGGCAGTCCCAGCTGTCAATGAGGAGAACGCTATCTCCGCGTATATGCCACCGCCGGGTGGACCCAAGTTAGGTTGAGTAACAAAGGACTAAGACAGAGACGCCTGGGTGTTTGAATTCCCTGATCTCAGAATTCTGCCCAAGTGCTCAGGCCCAGGTGCTGGGGAGTGAAGCCGGGTATGTGTTGTTTACATCAGCCCAGCAATGGAAATCCCAGTGTCCACGGGTCCCATTCTGTAGGGTCCTGGCAAGACTGGGAAGCAGAGCACGTTTGCCAGATACAACCTTCTACCTTCCTCTACCTCTTTTGCCTTCTCAATATCCCCAGGAAAATCTCTCTTACCTGTCACCGTACTATTATGTATCAATGTGCTACTTCTCCCAGGGGTATTCAATTTAAAGGTTTTCTAGAATTATGCAGTGAAAGATTTGGTATACTGTATGGTCCACATGTGTCTAGTTCATTTTTGGAAAGGGAGCCCTTCCCCCATCTCCCATGTAGGAAATACTCACCTTGGGCCACTGTGTTCACAGGTACCACCAAGCACAGACTTCCCTTTTCCCTCATTTTAACTCTCTCTGCCCTTCTCCCCAAAGAAAAAACTCCCACCACCCTGTTTAGTGTATGGCCACTTTGGTCTAGAACTACAAACGTTAGAAATCATCTACATAGTGCTTAAAATTGTATTGATTGTGGTCCACAGAAATACATTTCATATCATTTCTCGGCATACATGTATGACTGAATGAAAGTTTTATGAAAAATAATAGTTGGGACGCCTGGGTGGTTCAGTCAGTTATGCGTCTGCCTTCGGCTCAGGTCATGATCCCAGGGTCCTGGGATCGAGCCCCCCTTCAGGCTCCCTGCTCAGTGGGGAGTCTCCTTCTCCCTCTCCCTCTCCCTCTGCCCCTCTGCCTGCTTGTGTGCTCGCTCTCTCTTTCTCTCTCTCAAATAAATAAAATCTTTAAAAAACCCAATACTTACCCTTACTTCATGTGATGTGTTCTTATTTCTACCTTATTTTATTATTTTCTGTTTCATTCCATTCCATTCTACTCAGTTCCACTCTGTTTCATTTGCTATTTTGGTAAAAAGTCGGTTGAGCAATTCCGCTAGTAGGTATCTATTCAACAAAATCCCACACATATGTGCATCGAAAGAATTTTCAGAGCAGATTTATTTGTAATCGTCAAAACTAGATATAATCTAAACGTCCATCAAGAGTAGAATGGATAAATAAATTGTCTGTTGACACAATTCTTTACGAAAATGGAAATGAAAGAAGTATTGCTTAAACAAAAACACAGATGGAACTCACAAACATAAAGTTGACCAGAAGAACTGAGACACGGAAGTGTTTATATTGAATGATTCCATTTATATAAAAGGGAGAAAAAGACATATATAGAAACTCAATATAGACTACAGAACTGTGCTGTTTAATAAAACTTTCTATAATCATGGAAATGCTCTGTATCTGTGCTATATGGTAGCCCCTAGCCACATATGGCTATAAGCAAAAACACTGAAATGTGACTAAGGAACCACACTTTTAAGTTTTTAAAATTTTAATTTATTTAAATAGCCTCATGTGGCTTCTGGCTACCTTACTGGACATATGAGTCCTTCATTTGCCTATGCACAAATTCCCCAGACCACGACATCACAAAAAGACTGTGTCTAAGCAAGAGAAAAGGATTTTAAAGTTGAAGTTTAATTTCTAGTCAACAACAAGCCTTTGTTTGTTAACTGTGTTTTATAATATGATAGTGATGAAGATTTGGCAGGAATATTGGCTTGTTTTACATTTAGTCAAACAGTGAGAGGGATGTGTGATCATCGGTCTTCCCACATGACTTGGATCAAATAGCTTTTTAATTGGTGCTGTTTAGGCAGCAAATAATGTTGCTCTAATCTGAAAGGGTTTGGAGGCCTGTCCTAGTTCTCGTGGTCCCATCTCTCTTCTGACCAGGAAATTAACTGTGTTCGGGAAATTATCTTGCACGAAAAAATGACCACTGATTACCACGTTGCTGTCAGACCCGAAGTAGTAACTCGTCAAGGAAATGCTCTAACTGCCCATCCTTCCATGATGCCCAAGTCACGGGCTGGATCACCGGGTTCAGCAGGGAAGCATGCTTCACTACAGGGACCATTACTGCCTCCTCCAGGTCTTGTAATTACACAAAAACCCATCTCTTCTCCATCCACTGCTTTATCCTAAATTCTGTGTTAGGTCTGACCATCTTTGCTCTTGAAGATCTGTGGTCTGATGGCAATCGCATCATTATATCCTCTGATGCTTGGGCACAAACCCTTCGCAGGAATCTGAAGCTGTCTCCCATTCTGGTTCTTTCCTCCAGTCAGTACTCAGAAATTTCTTTCTTATATAAAGACAAAACCTACTCCCTGAAGCTCTGCCCATGGTACTGGTTGTCTTCTGGAATCACACAAAACAATTCTATCCTAGCCTTTCTCTTCAAGTGAGTGTTCTTGAAATATCTGTAGACAGCTCTCATTCCTCATAATAGCTTGCTCTTGGATAAACACCCCTGGTTTCTCCAGTACTTTCTTTTTCTTTTTTTTTTTCTTTTTTTAAGTTCAGGCTTTCACCATTTTGAACATACATCACCTCCTGATGCTCTCTTATCTGCCGAGATCTAGCATCATCTTGTAATTTACTTCCCCATTATTGGGACACATCTGGGAATAAAAGGGGTGCCTAATACTTACAGGGAGACAAAAAAAAAAAGTAAATAGGGACTGTCCAGGGAAAACAAAGACATATGGTCTTCTTACCAAAGTCTCACTTAAAACGTGTTATAAAACTAAGCAGATAAATTCTGACCTACAGAACTATACATGCATTTTCACGTCCTGAAATCTGGATGCTTTGTTTCTATTAGTGCAGCGAAAGGCTACGGTTTGTTGTAGGTGACTATTCCTCTTGCATTTCTAGTCTCTATTTCCACTTTGGTAATGGCATCCCAATTTCCCTCTGGGGAAGCATTCTTCCCTCAGTGGGGTTCATCATGATTTCTAAGGAGCACACGTGACCCAGATCTGGCCAATCAGAGCAACATTTCCCCCTAACCATTCCTACAGCAATTATTTTAAACTGAGAAGAACATTGGGTAATGCACCACCCCCCACAGTGCCTGACACAGCAACACAATAAATACTAGTTCTTTTCCTTAGATCTAATGATTGCATTGGATGCATTTATCAATCTGTTCTGGAAGTTCTACTGTGATTTGTGTCATACTTATTGATCAAATATTTCAAAACGTTTCCCTTTTGCTATGTTTTGAAAGCAAGAGTAACATTTATCCATTGGTCCATTCCTGATTTTCTTATTCACACTTGGCAAAGATACCGACTTCTGTAAAATTAGGTGATTTTTCAGACCTAGACACCTGGTTGCATTTAAAGTCATTGGCTACACTTCACTATCTGCCTCCTTCTCATAGGTTGAAATTTCTTCTTTAATCACGCTTGCTTTTCATTTTTTGTTTGATTGCAGGATGCAGGTTAGTGTAATTTTTAACCATCCTAATATTCAGGTACACATTGTATGACCTTAAAAAATTTCCTCTTGGTTTGGACTCCTCTATTTTGTGCTTGGCTTAAAAACATTTTCTTAAGGCAATACATGTACATATAGCATAAAATTCAAGTGCTATCAAGTGGAATATAGTGAAAAAAGTTTTCACTCTCTGTTTTTCAGTTTTTCTAGTCAGAGCCAACTCTGTCTTTTAACGGGTAGTCATTGTGGTCATTCGTGTGTGTGTGTGTGTGTGTGTGTGTGTGATGCAAATGGTAACATTATTCACACTATGCCTTCCTTGTTTATATTTAGCAACATATCAAGTTACTTGTTTTTTTGATAAAATATGAACTTGTCAGAGAAATCTCTTTGCAATTACAGTGTGTTCTTTAGGCACACTTTTTCAGGAAATAGTCGGTAAGCACCTACCACACTCTAGCTACTGTGTTTGACAGGCTGTGAATGACAGGTGGCAAATGAAAGAGACATGGTCCTTGCTTTGATGCAACTTGATCTAATGTTGGTTACCCTTGCTCAGTGGACTGGCTTGGCACTATAGATACTGAAGAAACAAAAAACACAATAAGATTCACCCCTTGATATAAGCCATCTTATGCCTTACCCTTATCCAAAGTTCGGAAGCACTTTCTTTCTGTATCATGACAATGATTTTGCTTTAGGACTGGGTTTCTCAGTGGTAAATGTACTACTCCTGCGAAGCAAGAGGGTTTAGATAGTACTTAGACAAATATTTTTTTGTTTTAATAGCTAGGGATTTATTTTTCTAGTTCCCTTCCTTATGACCAGTGGTACTGATTTTTTGAATGCAACGATCAAATTTCCTCATGAAATAAACCTAGGAAAGCAAATAATGATAAAGATGCGATGCAAGTAAGTGTATGATGATGATAATCGTTATGGCCAAAATTGGGAAGGCAGTAATCAAATCACTGAAATTAGGGAACGTGGTTGTAGACAATAGTGGTGGCAATGAAAAGGTCTTGGCAAGGAATCACATGATCAGATTTGTGATTTAGACAGATCACCTTGGTTGCCATGTAGAGAATGGACTGGCAGTGGGGAGGGATGGAAGGTTATGCTAGGCTGGTTGACAAACAATGAAGACTTGAGTTAAGGCAGAGACTTTGTGGGAAAAGCCCAGCTCTCAGGACAATATAATGTGAGAAGAGAGGAGGACTGAGGAAAGCTCCTAGCTTCCTGGTTTAAGTGACTAGACAGTTGGATATAATTAATCAGAAAATGAATATAAGAAAAAAGAGAAGCAAGCTTTGGAGAAAAGGGGAGTCCAGTCTTAGCTGTGTTTATTAAATTTGAAGTGTCTGTGGGTCGCAACAGAAATGTTCAGTAGACAGTTGGGTGTCAGGGCTTAAGGGAAGGTTTTGGCTGGAGACATGAACTGGTGGTTAGAAGACATGAGCGAGAGTGTCAGCCATGGTGTGGATGAGGCTGCCAGGGCATCCAGGTACTAAGGGAAGAGAGACAGTGTAAACACCCTCTCCATGTTGCACCAGCATCTAAAAGTAGATAGAAGGAAGGCACCTGCTGCAGGAGACCTAGCAGCTTTATGCTTAGGAGTGATCTGAGTCGTGAAACCAGGGGAGAAGGAAATCTCCAGGAGGGAGTGAATAATGGTATCAGAAGGATGAGGCAAGAACTGCCTACAAGACTTGTCAAATAGCAGGTGCTTGAGTGGTACTTCAGTGAAGATATGGTGTTTTTTAAAAGATTTATTTATTTATTTGAGAGAGAGAAAGTAGGGGAGGGGCAGAGGGAGAGGGAGAGAATCCCAATCAGACCCCCCGCTGAGTGTGGAGCCTGACGAGGGGCTCAATCCCACAATCCTGAGATCAGGGCCTGAGCTAAAACCAAGATGGCTAACTGACTGAGCCACCCAGGCACCCTGATATGGTGTTTTTTAATAGTAAAGTGGGCTAAAAGAGAGAAAAATGTTTTCAAATTTAATGTCTCTGAGGAGGTGAACAATAAAGAACGCAGGAGGGACTTCCACTTCTGGAATGACAGCGTGAGGAGCTCTGAAGACTTACTCCCCAATGCAACAACCACGCCTTGTAAGGAATATTTAAAAACAACCATTTAAAATTTCTGGAAATAGTCACTACAGGGGCTCAACAGTAGATTTGAACCTGCAGAAGAATGAATTAACAAGCTTGAAGATAGAGAGCATGCAACCCAACAGAGAGAAAAAGGGAAGAATGAAGAAAACCAGTAAGCACACCAACACACACGTAATGAAAGTACCAGAAGGAGAAGAGAGAAAGAAAACTGATGAGAAAACAACGTACATCCAAGAAGCTCAACAAACTCCAAGTAGATAAATGCAAAGTGATCCACACAAGGACACATCGTGGTAAAAATATTGAAAGCCAAAGAGAAAGAGAAAATCTTGAAAGCACCAAAAGAAAAATGACATATCACATACAAAGGAATTGCAGTAAGATTAACATCTCACCTGAAAGTTTTCACCAGAAACAATGGAGGCCAGAAGGCAGTCAGACGTCCTAGTCAAAATTCGGAAAGTAAACGCACAAACAAGAAAACCTGTCAACCAAGAATCTTATATTTATCGAAATCGTCTTTCAAAAATGAAGGTAATATACAGATATTCCTGGAAAAACAAAGATAAAGAATTTGTTGCCAGCCAACCCACCTTACACGAAAGACTAACGGAAGTTCTTCAGACTATTTAGATAGTAATTTAAATCCACACACACCAAAACAAAGAACGCTGGTAAAGGTTATTATGTAATTATAAAAGACAGGATGAATGCACATTTCTTCTCCTTTCTTGTATTAATGGATTTAAAAAGCGATCATACAAAGCAATGTGTATTTAATTGTACTGTGGATGTTTGCCAATAACAGCACAAAGAAGTGGTGGGAGTAAAGCAATGTTGGAGTAAGGGATTTGTGTCTAGAATACATGAAGAACTCCAACCACTCTATAATGTGAAGACCAATAACCGAATTAAAAATGGGCAAAGGATCTGAATAGACATTTCTCCATAGAAGATACACAGATGGCCAATAAGCACATTAAAAGATGCTCAACATCATTAGCCATCAGGAAAATGCAAGTCAAAACCATGCTGAGATACCATTTCATACCCACTAGGATGGCTTTTTATTAAAAAAAAAAAAAAAGACATAGTAACAAGTATTGACACGGATGTGCAGAAACTGGTAGGATTGCTGGAGCAGGCTCTTTGGAAAACATTTGGCAGTTCCTCAAAGGTTAACTATCCAATTAGCCATTAAGCCCAGCAATTACACTTTTAAATATATGCCCAGGAGAACTGAAAATGTAGGTCCACACGAAAATTCGTACATGAATGTTCAGAGAAGCATTACTCATAGTAGCCCCAAAATAGAAACAACCCAAATGCTATCCACTGACAAGTGGATAATGATATATGATATATCTGTACAATAGAGTATTATTCAGCCATATGAAGGAAGAAAGTAGTAGTACCACCTGGATGAACCTTGAAAACGTTATGTCAAGTCAAAGAACCCTATCGCAAAACACCATACATTATATTATTCAACTTATATGAAATGTCCATACTAGGCAAATTTATATAGACAGAAACTAGATTAGTGGTTAACTAGCTCAGGGGGAGGGCAGTGACTGCTATAGCAGATGGGATTTCTTGTGGGGGATGTTAAAAATGTTCTACAATTGATTATAGTGATGGTTGCAAAACTGTGAAAATACAAAAAGTCTCTGAATTGCAAACTTTAAATGGGTGAGTTGTATGGTATGTGAGTTATGTGTCAGTAGAGCTGTAGCAAGAGAAAGGAAATGCAAGAGGCATATCCCCAACATTTGTAGAATACTTATTTACAGAGTGTTACTGTCTCGAACATCTCGTGGGCTTCCATAGCTATCCGGAAAGAGATTGGTATTGCCAGAAAATAAGCTCTAAGGACTTTAAGCGATTTACCTAGGATATTGGCTAGTTTGTGGTGGACAAGGAGATGCCAGCCCCCACCCCTGAGGCCAATTCCAGTGTTATTTCCATTACGTGAGTTTTCCCCCAAGGTTATCTGCTTACTCCTTACTTATTTACTTCAATTGCCTTATTTAGGGAATCATAGATAAGTCTCACCTTGTGCCAGGCACTGTTCTAAGACCTTCAAGTATATTAACTAATTAATCCTTATTATGACCTTATGAAGAACATGCTACTTTGACCCCATTTGCCAATCAGGAAATAGAAGCATAGGGATGAACTTCCCCAGATCATACAGTTGCGAAGTGGCAAAGCTGGGATTCGAACCCAGGGAGTCTGGCGCTAGGCCCTGTTGCTCTTGAACCTCTGTACTCCGCAGGGAGCTTCTCTTCTTTGGATGCTGGGATCTTGAACCTCAACTGCAGGAAGAGATGAAGGGAGCCTGGTCTCTCTGGGTAGTTGTGCTGAGATCTGACACTGGGCTTCTACCTGAGGGTGTTGGCGGGTTTGAGTTCTCAACATTAGAGCCCAAGGTGAGTGGCATCAGGGAATTGATGACTTCCAGGCCCAGAGCTCAGCTGGGAGCAGCACCTGCTTTGCAGTAACTGTAGGAATCCTTCATCTGTCAGCTGATCCGGCTGGAGTGGGGGTGGGGGAGGAGGAGCTGCAGAGTTTGTATGGGTCCTCGGGCTTGTGAAAACCGCCCGGAAACACACCACCACTAGAGAAGGATCCTGAGCAAGAGCTGTGAGATGCGAGAAGACGCTCACTGTGCACACATACCCACACACACATGCATTGTGCTGAGGGCAACACCTCCCTCCCCACAGTGTCCTGCTGCTAACGTGGCCACAGGGTTGGGTGTCACTCCACACCGTGGCTCCCAGGGTTCTGCGTCAATGGGCATCCACAGCCAGTTCCTGGACCTGTCTTTCTGGTTGGTTGTTTAGAGAAGGCTTACCGGTGTAACAGTGCTTTCCTTGTGACTTCCCGTCCCTATTTGCTACTCTGTGTGTCAAGCGTAATTAACAGTTCCGACCAGGTCACACAAGCTGCCGTCCCCAGCAGTGTCTGTACCTGGCCACCTCGGGGGAGGCCCAGTCACTCTTGTATTTGCTTTGTGGACAAACGCCAAGTTGCTTCGTTTCACAATTATGTTGAGCCATTCAAAGAGTTAAACAGGCAGCTTTAGGGCTGGAGTGGAGGCATATGCAGTTTCCTGGTGCTGACCCTGGAGGGCAGGCCTGCAAGACCTGCACCGGGAGCTGTCATGCACGTTGCTCACATAGTGGTTAAATCAGCGCTGTGCACTTTCTTCCGGGGTCGGGGGGCAGTGTGTAGCCTCGGGGAAGGGGAATGATGACCGTGCATCCTTCCAGAGACAAGCCTCAGTGTCTTTATAATCTGGAGTCTCTGCAGTTTATCCTCCCTTTAATATACTCTGGGCGTATCTTCCTCTCGATGTCCTATTTACTCCTTTATTTCGAATACAACTTACATCTAAATTGTGATTTTATTTTAGGAAAAAGGTTTTAAATGCTTCTGTACTAGAAGTTGAAGAGTAGCTGAGAAATGTTGGTAGGATATTAGGACTGTTCGGTTTTAAGTGACATTTCTTGTTTTCTGGTTGCTACTGTTCGTTTTGCGGCCTCCACCACCCACTGAACCTTCTCTCGCTCTTAGTTACCTGTTAGCTAAGGGCAAGAGCAGTAAGAGATGAGCTGACAGGGAAAAGGGCCTGTCTGTATAGGTTTCATCATACAGCCAGTGTAAGAGCTGCAGCTTTTAATTCTGAAGGAGAGGAGAAGGCATTGGAGTTCGTGGAGCAGACATTTAAAAAACATAATTGCAATCCCATTGTGCCCCATACAATTAATAATAACATGCTACTATCATCACATACCCAACCACTACTTACCCTTCTATTTCTCCCATAAACGTCATATTTTAGTCTTTTTTTAAAAAGGCAGGATCCAAATAAGGGACACACATTGCAACTAGTTGATGCATCTTTTAGTCTATTTTAATCTATAAGGCCTTCCCCCTCCCCTCATTTATTTTTTTAACTCTTTAGTTTATTTGTGGAAAAATCCAGATTGGTGCTGCTGAAGTTGTGGAGGTTTCCACATTCTGGATTTGCTGATGGTATCTTTTGGTGCACTCCAACATCTCTCTCTGACCCAGTATTTCCTGTACATGATTAGTTAGAGGTCTACTCAGATTCAGGTTTTATTTTTGTCAGATAACTTTTCGGATGGCATTGTGTTCTTCCATCAGGAAGTACAAGGTCTAGTTGTCGCTTTTTTTGTGTGATGTTAGCAGCTGTTGATAGTCAATGCTTACGTTTATTAATCCGTTACGTATTGCAAAATGGTAATATTTAAATTTTACTATTTTTTAAAAAGAGATTTCACTCTGGCTTGAGAATAGCTTGGGGCAGATGAGGGGAGAGTTAATCATCCAAGTGAGAAATGTGAAAACGTGTTAAGGAAATATAATTCCAAATGGAGTGCGGAAGCTCTGAAGGGAAGGCTCTCACCTTCTACCAGGTGGCTAGAAGCAGCTTGCGTAGTCTAGCAGGAAGGAGGAAGATTTCCTCTCAGCCAGGCAACAGCAAGCTGCCCCTACTTGCGGCCAATAAGAAGCCACCACAGCTATCCTGTACAGCCAATGAGAGGCTGCCACCCATTTGGAACTTTCATTTTCCTCCAATGAACTCTGTGCCAAACAACCGCTCTGGTTTTCCCTCGATAAAAGGACCTCTGCTCCTTTGTTCTACACAGTTGCGTGTGGTTTGCTCTAGTTTGCTTGTTCCAGATTGTAATTCCTTTGCTGTTCCCAAATAAACTCGATTTTGCTGGCTGAATCGCTTACTTTTCTTTTTAAAATGTTGACAAAAGCGATGATGGCTTAGGTGAAGTATTGGCAGTGGATGGATGGGAAGTGATTGCACTGTGGGTGTATTTTGGAGGTAGATCCAATGGGATTTAGCACAGGGCGTGAGAGAGGAGAGAAAGAGAAGTTTAGGATGACTTCAAGCCTTGAGGAATGGGAAGGAGGGAATGTCCTTGACCTAAGAGGAGGGCAGCTGAAGGAGTGTAGATTTATGGTGGAGGGAATAACAGAGCTTCAGTTTTTGACGTGTTAATTTTGTGATGCTAGTGATGGGAGAACCGTATAATTTATCGTTTAAAATGAGAAATATTTGTGAGTGAAATGATGCTAAAAAAAAATTAAAGTCCCATAACTGAACATATTTGTAATATCTACAAATTGATTCTTTAATTGATTTTGCTGTTTAGAGCAATTTGAGGGTCACAACAAAATCGAGAGGAAGGTACAGAGATTTCCCATGTACCCTTTACTCCCACACATGCATAGTCTCTCCCATGGTCAGCGTCCCTGGCCAGAGCGGCATTTTTATTAACTACTGATGAACCTACATTAACACATCATTACCCAAAGTCCTTAGTTGACATTAGGGCTCACTCTCAGTCTACATTTTATAGATTTGGACCAATGCATAATGACATGTATCTACTATTATGGTATTACATACAGAGGTGTTTCACTGCCCTAAAAATCCTCTCTGCTCTGCTTTTCATCCCTCGTCCCTAACCCCTGGAAACTACTTTTTACTATCTCAATAGTTTTGTTGCCTTTTCTGGATTGTCATAGAGTGTCCTATACAGTATGTAGTCTTTTCAGATGGGCTTTTTTCACTTAGTAATATGCATTTAAAGTTTCCTCCATGTGTTTTCATGGCTGGAGAGCTCATTAATGTTTAATGCTCAATAATATTCCATTGTCTGGCTGTACTGCAATTGGTCCATTCATCTAGTGAAGGACATTTTGGTTGCTTCTGAGTTTGGGCAATTATGAACAGAGCTGCTATAAACATCTGTGTGCAGGCTTTGTGTGGACGTAAGTTTTTAACTCCTTTGGGTAGATACCAAGGAACTCAGTTGCTGAATTGTATGGTAAGAAGGTATTTACTTCTGTAAGAAAATGCCAAGCTGTCTTCCAAATAGATGTACAATTTTGCATTTCCACCAGCAGTGAGTGAGAGTCCCTGTTGTTCCACGTCTTTGTCAGCATTTGGTGTTGTCAGAGCTCCATATTTCAGCCATTTAAATAGCTGTGCAGTGGTATCTCCTTGTTGTTTTAATTTTCATTTCCCTGATGACTTACGGTGTAGAGCATTTTTTTCATATGCTTATTTGTTATCTGTATATCTTCTTTGACGTGAGATGCCTGTGAAAGTCTTTGACCCATTTTTTAATGGTGATGTTTGTTTTCTTACTGTTGAATTATAAGAGTTCTTTGTATGCTTTGGATAACAGACGTCTATCAGATGTATCTTTTGCAAATACTTTCTCCCAGTCTGTGGCTTGTCTTCTAATTCTTTTGATATGTCTTTTGCAGAGCCGAAGTTTTAAATTTTGATGAAATACAACTTATCAATTATGTATCTCATGGATTCTATCTTTGGTGTTGTATCTATAAAGGCAAAATCACACCCGAGGTCATCCAGGTTTTCTATGTTATCTTCTAGAAGCTTTATACTTTGGCATGTTACATTTCAGTGCGTGATCCATTCTGTGTTAATTTTTGTGAATGGTGTAAAGTCTATATCTACATTCATTTCTGTTTTTATGTGGCTGTCTAATTGTTCCAGCACCATTTTATGAACAAACTATCTTCTCTTTGTATTGCCTTTGTCGCTTTTTAAAAAAGATCAGTTGACTATATTTATGGAGGTCTATTGCTGGGCTCTCTATTCTGTTCCAATGATCTGTTTGTCTATTCTTTCACCAATAACACACTATCTTAATTACTGTAGATTTATAGTGAGTCTTGAAGTTGGGTAGTATCAGTCATCCAGCCTTGTTCTTCTCTTTTAATATCATATTGGCTATTCGGGGTATGATATTTAGAAGTATATTTTTAAATGTCCAAACATTTGGAGATTTTCCACCTATTTTTCTGTTGTTAATTTCTAGTTTGATTTCCTTATGGTAGGAGAACAGACATTGTATGATTTCTATTCTTTTAAATTTATTTTTTAAGATGTACTTTCCGGCCCAGACTGTGGTCTGTGTTGGTTAATATTCCATGTGAGCTTGAGAAGAATGTGTATTCTGTTGTTGGATGACATAGTCTATGGATGTCCATTAGGTACATTTGATTGATGGTGGTATTGAGTTCAACTGTGTCTTTAGTGATTTTCTGGCTGCTGGATCTGTCCATTTCTGAGAGAGAGTTGTTGAAGTCTCCAACTAGAATAGTGGATTCATCTATTTCTCCTTGCAGTTCTATCAGTTTTTGCCTTATAAGCTTGGTGCTCCGTTGTTAGGCACATACGTGTTAAGCATTATTAGGTCTTCTTGGAGAATTGACCCTTTCATAATTCTGTACTACCCCGCTTTATCCCTGACAGTGTTCCTTTCTCTAAAGTCTATCTTTCTGAAATTAGCATAACTACCCCTGAGATGAGTGTTATCATAGTATACCTTTCTCCATTCATTTACTTTTAACCTATATGTGTCTTTATACTTAGAGTGGGTTTCTTGTAGACAGCATATAGGTGGGTCTTGTGTTTTGATCCATTATGACAATCTCTGTCTTTTAACTGGTACAGTTGCACTGTTGCAAGTGATATAGTTGGATTAATATTTACCACATTTGTTATTGTTTTCTATTTGTTGTCCTAATTCTTTTTTTTTTTTTAAGATTTTATTCATTTATTTAACAGAGAGAGAGAGAGAGAGCCAACGAGAGAGGGAACACAAGCAGGGAGAGTGGGAGGGAAGAAGCAGGCTCCCAGCGGAGCATGGAGCCCGATGTGGGGCTCGATCTCAGGACCCTGGGGTCATGCCCTGAGCCGAAGGCAGACGCTTGAGGACTGAGCCACCCGGGTGCCCCTGTTGTCCTAATTCTGTGTTCCTATTGTTGGCTTCCACTCTCTTTTCTGCCTTTTGTGGTTTTTGTTGAGTATTTTATATGATTTCATTTTTCTCCTTTCTTAGCATGTAAGTTATACTTTTGTGTGTGTGTGTGGTTGCCTTAGGGTTTGCAATATACATTTACAACTAATCCAAGTCCACATTCAAATAACACTGTCCTGCTTCAAGGGTAGTGTGAGTACATTACATTATAATAACAAAGGAATTCTAATTCTTCCTTCCTGTCCCATTTATCCTTGCTGCCATTCATTTCTTATACATATGCCTACATAATCAAGTACATTGTTGCTCTTAATGTTTTGAACAAATTGTAATGTGTTAGAACAATTAAAAATAAGACAAAGAGCAGTTTTATTTTACCTTCACTTATTCTTTCTCTGACGCTCTTTTTTTCCTTATGTAGATCTGCTGAGTTTCTGATCTATACAATTTTCCTTCTCTCTAAAGAACTTCTTTTAACATATCTGTCAAGGCACATCTTCTGGTGACAACCTTCCTTAGTTTGTGTTTGATAAAGTGGTTGCATTCTATGGTTACGATTTTGAAATTCCTGATACTTTTAATTGATTTGCATCTGTAGGCCATCAGATTTTAAATTGGTGCTCTTTATAGTTGTCTGGAGACCTAGTGCACCCACAGTAAATCCTCTGGAGTGAATGGTAGTCTGAATTCTAATTTTTCTGTATTGAAATTTGTAAATATAGCAGCCATAATATTTTTGTAAGTTTTGTGTTTATTCAACAAGTATTTTTATAAGATAAAATTCATCAAATAAGTGGTTTATGATTATTTTCGATGTTTTTCCAAATATAAATGGTGAAAATCTGTGTATTTTCTCAATTCTATTTCCTTTCAATGTAGAATATAAAATTATCCAATTAAAAATAGGAGACCCGATACATCAGGATATCCAAAAGCACAGTTAGAGGCTCTCAAAGCTAAATATTGTTTCCCATGTGAATTCTGATTATTTAATTTTTTCAATTCCTTCCTTCCTTGCTTTTTAGAATATATTTCAGTAAATGTCTGCCTTTAAGCATTAGTTTTTATCACTCAAGCTTTTAAAAGCAAATTGCAAAAGCTGAAATTTTTGATACTCCATTCATTATTTTACTAAAAACTTTCAAGTGATACCAAACAAGGGGTACCAACAATTTAGAGGCCTTATTTATAAAATGTTCCATGTGAGTGTAGAACATTAAGGTTAATTTACAAAGCACTTTTTAAAAGCTTAGACTTTTCTAAAATTTGCTTGAGGGTATGCGCTGAAGAGAGAAAGCATATTTTTGCCTTGTATATAAATTTTAACATCTGCTTCACACACTTTTATAATTTTCATATATATATACATATACACATATATATATAAAACTCACAAATATTACTTACAAATATTGGATATATTTGTAAATATTTAGAACAATTTCCATTTAATATTTGTAACTATTTATAAATATTTAAAAATATCATATATATAGTATTTGTAAGTTTTGACAACTGGAGAGTCTTTTTTTATTTTTAAGATTTTATTTATTTATTTGAGAGAGAGAGTGTGAGAGTGAGAGAGAGAGCAGGAGTGGGGAGAGAGAAGCAGACTCCCGGCTGAGCAGGGAGGCTGACTCAGCTGATGTGGGACTTGATCCCAGGACCCTGAGATCATGACCTAAGCCGAAGGCAGACGCTTAACCTTCTGAGCCACCGAGGCTCCCCTGGAGAGTCTATTTTGATTGGAAGATGTCACAGATTATTTCTAACATGTGCATACAATCATTTCCTAGTATATTTCTGCCTCATGAGATTCTTAGTTTAGTAAAAAGCTGGTGGGTTTTTTTTTTTTTTTTTACTATGACACTATGCTTTACCAAAATTTGCATTTACATTATCACTGCAAAAATAATTTTATCTTCAATGTTGACTTTTTGAATTTATTTACAATGACATTCACAAAATGTTAGATGTTTCACTCTAGGCAGATTACTTTTCCAAAAGCTTTATTTTGATTCCTTTAATTGGGTAAAAAAACCCAAAAAACCAACCCTTATTAAAATTACCTTAGTGACGCCTGGGTGGCTCAGTCGGTTAAGCCTTTGCCTTCTGCTCGGGTCATGATCTCAGGGTCCTGGGATGGAGCCCCACATTGGTTGAGTCGGCCTCCCTGCTCAGTGGGGAGTCTGCTTCTCCCTCTGCCCCTCCCCTTGTTCATGCTCTCTCTCTCTCGCAAATAAATAAATAAAATCTTTAAAAAATTGCTTAAATGATTGCTTATTTTTAGTATCTGGCTACACTGAGATAAAACTGACATCATTAACTGTTGTCACTTCAGTTTTCCTACATGTACAAGAAAACTTGGAATCAAAAATAAATTAATTTTGAAGAGGGTCATTTAATTGATGTGAAAATTCATGTTTCCCAGAACAATAGTTAAATGTACCTTTTGCAGTTGCATCTGCTGAGTCACCTCTGGGCACAGCTTTCTCGCAGTCGCTATGGAGCCGGTTTTAAATTAAGTGCTGCAGCTTCTTCTGTAGATGGTGTATCTGGTTTTCACGTGCTCACTGATGTCACCACAGCCTGGCAAGTGTCAACATTTTCTGTAAATTACACTTTGATTATCAAGTTTTTTTAAGCAGTTTAACTTATCTGCTTAATTTTTCTTTACACATTCACTTTCATTTCTTTTTCAGCTCAATGCTGCTGAAAGGATTTATTGCAAAAATAAAAACTCAAAAATTGTTCTCAAACAATAAAATAAATGGGTAGTTATAGATTAAGACCATGCTGTAAATGACAAGGCCTCTGGTTCACTAAACTCTAAAGACTAATCTACTCATAGGCCTGTGTTCCCTCTATTTCCTGCATATTTTTTTTATGTCCACCTGGCTTGTAATTCCTGTGCTGACCCCTGACCTCACTAATGACAGCCTGTATCTTCATATGTTTTGCAGACCATGGTAGCATCCAGAGCAAAATTGGCTAGTGCACCAAGTGGCTGGTTGTAGCAGGAGCTTCCAATATTTTTCCTCTCACCACCTGATACCAGGAGTTAACCAACTCTGATTTGATTGATTGATTGAGGGCTCCACACCCAGCACAGAGCCGGATATGGGGCTCGATCTTTCAACCCTGAGATCATGAGCTGAGCCGAAATCAAGAGTTGGATGCTTAAATGACTGAGCCACCCAGGTGCCCCTGAGTTCGCCATCTCTTCTTTCCAGACTTTCCTTAAAGCAGGAAGTGTCCTCAATGCTATATTTGAGAGGGAGGCGTTAAGTTTCATTTCAAAATGGTTGGGAGAAGAGAGCTGGGTTATTTAAAATGTAACCTCATGTTAACATGAAAACTGTGTTTACTGCCCATGCATTATTAGAGAAGACCATGGCAGGAGCTGGAAATACAAAGTGGAGACCTCACAAACTCATCCCGGCTCATTGTAATTAAAATGATAAAGATAATATTTCATTAAAAATGAAAAATCCAGGACAATGCTAGATCAGATGGGATGCTGCTGGGACCACAGGCATAATCCAGGACTGTCCTGTGCAAACCAGGAAGGTTCTGGAGAAACAAATATATGATCACCCCATTATTAGACAGTCAAGTGGAGAGTCATGCATGCAGTTAGATAAATGAGCCTGGGGTTCCTGAGAGGTGTCTGTCCTGGAACACATTGGGGAATCGACACATTTGGGAATTATCAGTATGTAGATCATATTTGAAGCCATAAGATTGGATGGGGTCACCAATGGGAATAAGTAGCATAAGGAAGGGGAGAGGCCCAAGGACTATGCCCTGGGCACTCCATCATGGGAGAGGGAGAAGTGGAGGAGGCAGCAACAGAGACTGGAAGTTGAAACTCAAATTGCAGAATGTCACTTCTCAGGTTGCAAAGAGCACCCAGAATATTCACTCAGGGTTTGCTATATGCTAGGAGCTTTTATACCCTCACAGGACTCCTGAAGAAGAGGTCCATGGGCCTAGGCACAGCACACAAACCCTAATGCAGGTCAATATAAGACCAGAGGGAAGAATAGAGTGTGCCAAACAGGAGAATGCCGGCCTCCTCTCAAGGAATTTATAAGTACATTTCACAATTTTGGGAGCCAAGGAAATTATGTCTGTGGACCCAATAAAGCCCATGAGTCATAAGTTTGTGATACTTGCTATAACTTTTCAAAAGATACTCCCATTTTCCAGGCAGGATAAATGCACCCCAGGGTCATATAGCTATTCAGTGGCAGATTCCAGGAAAGAAGCTCAAGTCTGCTGGCTGCAGAGTTGGGGTTCTTTTCACTGCACCACACTGCTGTCCTGAAATTTCTGAAACCAAACCTTGCTGGAAGCTGACTGACAAATCCAAGCACCAAGTTGGCTTTGTCTGTATGTCTGTTGAAGTGAATGCAAAAAGTGGAGAAAATTATATATATTTTTTCTTCCGGAACATTCTCATTGGTACTTTTTTTAATTTTTTTTTTAAAGAATTTATTTATTTATTTGACAGAGAGAGAGACAGCCAGTGAGAGAGGGAACACAAGCAGGGGGAGTGGGAGAGGAAGAAGCAGGCTCATAACAGAGGAGCCTGACATGGGGCTCGATCCCAGAATGCTGGGATCACGCTCTGAGCCGAAGGCAGACGCTTAACGACTGAGCCACCCAGGCGCCCCTTCATTGGTACTTTTAAATATTTCTACCCCCACCCCATCATAGTTCTAAAACGAAAACGGAGGCATTTGTTTGTAGTTTTCACTGGCAGAAAATGTATGGAATCCAGGCACCACAGAGGGAAGAAGAGGCACAGAGGCATCCAGGAGCCCCAAGAGCCCTGAAGTGTGTTTTTGGCCCTCTGAACATGACTCTGGGAGACTGGAGGACCCCAGAATGTTGCCTGTTATTCTTGGAGTCAATGACCTTTTCCTTTTTTAACTTTCTGGTTTACTTCTGGATTCAGGCTGTTTATTATAGGTGGCTAGAATGTTCCTTCTTGGCTGTACCTCTTGTGTTTCTTATGGAACCCGCAAGGGGTAATGGTTAGAATGTTGACCTTGAGTCAGCAGACTGGCATGTGGGGCCAGGCTTGGCCACATACTATCTATGTGGCCTTGGAGCACATCACCCAGCCTTTCTGACTCTTCCCTTTTTATTTTTTTAATTCTAAAACAGGGATAAAAACGCATTCTGCCATTACTTCCTTAGATAGTTGAGAACCTAAAATATAATATTTTTAATTTCACGTATGTAGAATATTTTATTAAGTCTGTGAATGTAAAGCTTCTTTTTAAAAAACAACAAGCAGGAAGAAAGGTGTATGCTGATGTGGAGAAAGGAAAAGGCAGGCTTTTAAAAGAAATCAGATTGTGAGCAAGGCAATTGCCATGGGATAGAAAGAAGGACGGCCAACCTTGATCAAGAACTCGCAGAAATCACGCTCCAACTTTTTGTGCTTTGAAACTTCCTGATTTTTTTAGTATTTCAAAGGCAATCCTGTGTACCCAGGGAGTGAGGGCAGGGAAGGGGGAGGAGATCAGCTTTCCGTCCAGCTGTGAGCTTTCTCACTGTGACTCTAAGGCAGCAGAAACCCAGTGTTCTGGAGTTCCTGGCCCATCTGACATCACACTCCTGAATATACGACTGCGGGTCGTACTTTCGGTGCTGGGGAGAAGGGGTTCTAGAAAGGTTTGAACTTTTAAATGAGATCTTACCGGCAAATAGATAAGGTAAGGAGGCCCAAGGAAGGTGTTCACTCCATCTTTGAAGACTGTAGTTCACTGGGCTTTGGATGTCCCATCTCTCCTTTCTTCATAACAGCAACACTGTGCAAACAAGGAAGAGATTATTGTCCTTGTTTTACAACTAAGGCATTTGAGGCCATATTGACTGAGAGCTGGCAAGGGGCAGAATGTAGACTAGGATATGGGCTGTTATATTGCCTACTTCTTATTCACCAAGCCATCCAAGGGTCCATATTTGCTGAAGCCCAGAGAGACCAAGCGACTCTTAAAAGGTCACACAGCAGTAAATAGTAGAGCAGGACTTTAATCCAGGCATTCTGACTCTGTATCCCATGCATTCTCCACTATTCTATGCAGCCTCCCCAAGGAGCCATGGAAAGGTTATTTGACAACTGCTGGGCACTAAGCTGGTGTCAGGGTGAGGCCCTAGCCTCAGTGAAATGGTATTCCATGACCGTGGGCGACACACCTCGATCTACCATACCTGCCTGGGTGTATGCCACAGATTCCTCACTATATTGTCAGGTGCTGTGGTTTTTTGTTTTTTGTGGGTTTTTTTGTTTGTTTGTTTTAGGTGTTGCTTTTGAAGTTTTATCTTTTTATTTCCCTTAAGCCCCTCTGGTACTAAGGACTAGAAGATAAGATCAAAATAAAATATCATTAAACAGCCTCATACAATGGATCTGGTATGAGAACTCTATGGCATGGGGTGGAATTTGAAAGCTTTAGACAGGTAGCTGAATTACTAGGTTGGAGAAGAGAGGCCCCTGTCACTCTGGGGAAAGTACAGAAGGCAGCTCAGGGTCCCCATGATGGAGAAACAAAACAAAAGACCCCCTTGTGATTTGCAATTGACATAAACTTTCTCTGCAGTTTCCATAGCATTAGAGATGGTCTTTTTAAACTCGGATGATTTTGTAGTGCCTCGGAACATTTAAGGTAAATAGTGGGTTCCCTCGAATGTGCAGAGAACAGCAAATTTCTTATAAGCAGTAATAAGAGAATTGATGAGACCTGCTAACCTATGTCTTCACTAAAGTCATAGCAGTTGAGTTGCAATAGATCAAACTTATTTCTAATTTCTACTACAATTGACCCTTGGCCGATGTGGGGGTGAGGAGTGCTGACCTCTCGTGCAGTAAAGTATCTGTGTGTATCTTGACTCCCCCAAACTCCTAGTAGCCTACTATTGACCAAAGAGCCTTACTGATAACATAAACAGTTAACACGTTTGTATTTTATATGTTTTATGTACGGTATTCTTACAGTAAAGTAAGCTAGAGAAAAAAACGTTATTAAAAAACCACAAGGAAGGGAAGACACATTTAGTAGTGTATATGGTATTTATTTGAAAAATCTGCATGTAAGGGGACCCGTGTAGTTCAAACCTGTGTTATTCAAGGGTCAACTCTGTATTTTATGTTACACAGAACTGTCTGCAAAAACAATTTTCTGAAGGTATTCTTTATGGCAAAATCAGGAAGCACAGATATTTCATTAGGCTGGAGTAGAAAACATTGGTCTTCCAAATTCTCCAGTGGTATGCTCACTTTGTTCTGAGCACAACGTCACCAACTGCCATGGAAGGGGTGTATGTGGTTAGCAAGATTTAGTCTTGTCAACAGTGCCTGAAGTCTTATTTATCTCTTTGTTACAGCTGGCCCCATCAATACTCTACAAGAGGTTGGAGAGATTGGTGGGAAAAAATATGTAGGGTTTCTGAGTTAGGTCTCAGTTACAATTTTCAGTGTGTGCGTGTGTGTGTGTGTGTGTGTGTGTGTGTGTGTGTATACACATTCAGAGAATCAAGTGGCTCTCTTCATTTTCTTCCATACATAAAGACAGTGGACCTGTAAGGTGGAACAGTGACCTGGGAGGGAGAGGATGTGCGACTGAATCCTGATGCAGTGTAGGCTCTTTCTTAGCCTGGGCTTCCTTAGATTGAAGGGCTCAAAGAAGGGAGATGGTCTTTAAGTCCCCTTCCAGCTCTGCTTTTTGAATTTGTGATTCAATCTGATGAATGAAGAGCAACATGTTAATTATTCTAGAAGTGGTCCAATCTGAGATGAGTTAAATTATTCTATTAAGGCTGCACATTTAGTTCTCCTAGAGCTGGACCTAGATCCAGGGAACTGATCCTAGCCTAGTGTGACTTCTAGTCTATCTGATTTCCTGCCATCTTGCTAGTATTGAGCCCCTACCTCATGTGAAGACCCTGTGCTTAGGCTCCAGGGATATCAGAAGAGGTCTTTCTCCTTGAAATGCCCTCTCCTCTTGGTTTTGGTGATGTCATGCTCTGTGAGCTTTCTTCTACGTCTCTGGAAGCCTTCTTGGACTTCCTGAAACCATGTTTCACTTAAAACAAATCTATTTCCAGAGAAAAGAAAGTCTGCATTGTTCCCTTCATACCATGTCCTTAGACGTAAAGGTCTAAGTTCCAGCTGTGCCAGAGACTGATAACATCTGTAGGCAGTTCTTCCTGGCATGGCAGAGTGATACACCCTGTGTTTCTTTTCAGCATCTCCAAGAGATGGTTCTTTCTTAAAACACAGTTTGACCAAGTGACTGGGTGCATGTGATGAGGCCAAACACCAACCCTGGGATCTCTCCTAACTTGCCTTTGGAAAAGTGATGTAATCACTCAGGGCCTTGATTTTCCAGTTACAAAATGGAAATAGTATTTGCCAACATACTCCCTTCCCCATGTTAGAGTTCATCAAGGTTTAGAACTGTTGCGCAGTCCTCTCTCCCCAGGCAGTTCTTGTGGCATCAGTCCCCATCTACATACCAACGAGTCCATCCCCCTAGTGTCCCAGCAGAACACTGGGAGGTAACATGGCCTCATTCTGTGTCCCCGCCTGAACGTCCAATCAGTCACAAATTCGTAGCAAGCCTCCATTTTCTCTGCCATTGGCTTCCCTCCTACTGTCCTCTTCCAAATCCCTTGCTCCCCTTCAATGCTTTCTCCACACCAGTGGTGTCCAGAA
Source organism: Ursus maritimus (assembly GCF_017311325.1). Classification (NCBI taxonomy): domain Eukaryota; kingdom Metazoa; phylum Chordata; class Mammalia; order Carnivora; family Ursidae; genus Ursus; species Ursus maritimus. The sequence goes on from NW_024426008.1 coordinate 6,583,848, forward strand.
GGCTTGGGGATGGAGGGTGGACATGTGCCCTGGGTGCAGTTAGGAAGGAGGTGCTTTGACTGTAAAGAGTTTAAAAGCAATAAGAAAACCTACTAACAGTCAGTCTGCTCTTTTACTATCACCATGTGTGGGCAATTCTAAATGGTTTCAGCAATGAAGTATTTAATTGCTGGAAAAGAAAACCTTTGATGATCTAAGTTTTATACAATTGGTGCCGTTGCTGTGGAATTCTAATAATTAATATACAAGCTTTAAATGAGTCCATTTGAATACTTGTCCTTTAATAAACATTGTATTCTACGTGTCAGTGGATCCCAGAGCGCTCAGTAACACAGTGGGCCCCCGACACGCATGGCCTCGTCAATCCACATGTTTTGAAAGTTAAGTTTATGATGATTCAGAATCAGAAGAGCTCACTTTCGTTGTGGTTTGTGTCTTCTGGAGCTTCACATTCAAACGTTTAAACAGCAGATCCTAATTGCACGATCATAGCACAGTGATTATAAAGATAAAGAGAACTCGAGTTACTTTGATTCTATTATTCCGCGTAACCACGTAGAGAATTTATATGTTTAAAATTTTCAACAGCAGAAGTTCGATATATGTGCTTTTTTGTTCATACACAAAGTGATTTGCTGATTTTAGATAATGTCTTAAAATGACAGTACTTTTAAAGGTATTGCACTAAATCTAAACAGCTCCAGAAAATAATAATTGTTGGCAATCATTTTGCCCTAAAGAGAAAAGGGAGTGTTAACAATGACCTATCACAAGGTGGCCAGAGAGATCCTTTTTTAAAACTCAGGACTGATCCTTGCTTAAAATCACTGGGTTCCAATCCTCATCCTAGGCTACGAGGTCGCACACAGTGTGACGTGACTCCTTGCCACCTCATCTTGGGTCACCCCACGCCCCCACTGTGTAACTGCCAGTCGCACCAGTCCTTTCCCTTCTCTGTGCCACACTCCTTCCCTTCCCCCTCTGCCATGTGGATTTCCACATCAGTGCAAATGTCTCTTCCCGGGGAAGCCTTCTCTAACTCCAACATCACCCCTCATACGATCTTCTAGCATCTTGTACAATTGAGCACTGATAAGGGTTGCTGGTTACCTTGCACACATGACTCTACAGTTAAGGTCTGCCTCCCTCAGCTGAGCAGCCTGACAACAGGCACCCGTCTGCGTGGTTACATCTCCACGGACCTCAGTGCCTAGCATGTGTTGGTGCTCTGTAAACATTGTGGCATAGGACAGAACTCCCTGGAATGGGCCTTATCCAGAGGGTGTTGTCGAAGGGGAGCTCCTTAAGATCTTTGGTTTTATTTATTATTATTTTTTTAACTCCCAGGGAAGCATGTCCAGATCACAGACTGCCGTGTGCTAGAGGATGACTGGCTAGTGGCTGTGGCTGGCCACCGGCCCCCCTCTCTCTCTCTCCGCACCGCTGCCGCCATGCTGGCCAGGCTGTGACAGACCAAGGGCTGAAGCAACTTTTCCTGCGCTGTGGGGATGCTCTTTAGGTATCAGTACTGGCCACATGCATGACCCTTTCTCCCCCAGGGGGAATTGTATGGATCAGGTTCTGATGGCTTTCTCCTTCCTTTCCCCTCGCTCCCCATAAAACATCATCTCTTTGGCATGGGCTTACACAAAAATTGTAATCTACTGAATGGGTACTACATTCACTTGGTGTAAAAAGTGAAAACAGTATGAAAAGATATCCTCTGAGGCAGCTCACAGAGTCATGTTGTATGAGTTGGGGAGGGTTGTCATAACAATGTGCCACAAACAGAGTGGTTTAAAGCACAGAAATTTATCGTCCCACAGTTCTGGGGTCTAGAAGTCTGAGATCAAGGTGTTATCAGGCTTGGTTCCTTCTGAGGGCCAGGAAGGAGAGTCTGTCTCATGCCTCTCTCCTAGGTTCTGCTGGTTTCCCGGCAATCTTTGACATTCCGTGGCTTGTAAAGCACCATCCCACCTCTGCCTTCACCTTCACAAGACGTCTTCCCCATGTGGATTTCCCTGTGTCCAAATTTCCCCTTTTTATTAGGACACCAGTCATACGGGATTACAGGCCCACCCTATACCAGTTCGACCTCATCTTCCCTAATTACGTCTGCAATGAACCTATTCCCAAATGAGGTCACATGCTGAGGCACTGGGGATGGCGCTTCAAAATGTAAAGTTTTGGGAATCACACTTCAGCCCAGAACACATATCCCCCATGATGTTTTAATGTCTGATTGGACGTTCATACCGGTGAAAAAGCACTTTATAATTATCTGAGCATAGAATATTTTACATATACACTAAAAGTAATTTTTGCACAGTTTTAATATGTGCTGAGTTTCTCAGAAATGCAACTACCACATTTACTGAGGAAAAAGTGTGCTTTGTTTTGTCTGGAAATTTACCAAGAGTTGCTCATGTCTTTGGAAAATCATGTCGTTAACAGCAACACGGTGAGTAGCTTTGGGATCACCAAGACAACACACCTAAAGCATGCTTCATTTACAGAAAAATGTCAGCCCTGTAACTGTAAAAATGATCTGGAATATGCTTTTCATTTCATTACCTGGTTTTCTTCTTTTGAGTTGGAAAGAATGGGATTGCAAAATGTTCTAAGCCAGATTTACAGATATTCCCAAAATATTCCCAAAAATATTATAGGAAAAATACACACACACACACATATACATACACACATATACATATATATATACACACACATACATATATATGATACATACATGACATATGCATAAAGTTAAATATTTGTGGCATCTGGGAGGTTCCGAGCATAATGATATTGTAAAATACCTTGAAGATTTACTGTTACCTTTTAAATTCTTAAGACCATTAATTGTTGTTGGTCTCACTTCTTTTATTTTCATCCAATTGCTGGGGGCTCTGTCTTTTCTGCAGGGTTTTGTCCCCAAGTTTTCAAAAGCCCAGCATTTTAGTTATGTCTTCACTCAAGGGTATTTTGATGGTGGGAAATATTCCTGAGATTTCTAATAAGAAGACTTTAAGACCCTGGGGAGCTGAGTGACTCATTTAGCACATGCACCATTTACATATTTGTTTGAAAATTTCAGTCTGACAGAAGCTTTCAGAAGGAATTTTAAATATTCAGTGAGAGTTTCTAACCTTCCTCTGAGTTCACAGATTAACAATTTAGGAGGACAGAAGGTGCCTGCAGTCTGTTGACATTCATGGATCAATTGGTGTGCAAATATTGGATTCTTTCGTGCTGTAATAACAGGCAAATAGCAGCCAATCTACTCTCTGGAAAAGCAAAATCACGAAATGCTTGAAGGGGTGAATGCATGTATATGTGTGTGTTTAGAATTCTTTTTAATCCAGGGATAGAGCACATAGTAGGGGATTAGTAAAAAAATTTCACCAAGAATCATATTACTCAGCCATAAAAAAGAATGAAATCTTGCCATTTACAGTGACATAATGGACTAGAAGGTGTTATGCCAAGTGAAATAAGTCAGAGAAAGACAAAAAACCATCTCACTTATATGTGAGCAAAACAAATGAATAAACAGATTCTTAAATACAGGGAACTGGTGATTGCCAAAAGGGAAGGTGGGTGGGGGGATGGGTGAAATAGATGAAGGGGATTAAGGGGTACAAACTTCCTCTTACAAAATAAATAGGTCACAGAGATGAGAAGTATAGCATAGGGAATACAGTGAATAATATTGCAATAACGTTACATGGTGACAGATGGTGACTATACTTAGAGGGAGCCCTGAGTAATGTATAGAATTCTTGAATCACTATGTCCTACACCTGAAACAAATATAACATTGTATGTCAGTTACGCTTCAATAACAACAATAAAAGAATCACAAACATTTTTTCAGAGCTCAAAGGACCCTTAGGGATTATCCAGGCTGTTCCACCTGCCATTCATCTTCCCTTTTTCAGACTGACTAATGCAGAGGTCTGCAAAGATTAACTGAATTGCTGGTGTTTGCTCATTTACTTGGCCTACTTTGAGGGATCTTACAAAAAACAGTTGTCTTGCGTTTGCATATGAATGCTTTTGAGGGCTTATGAGCCACCATATGGCTCCTTGAGGAGTGTCACCTTCAAGAGCTCCACATTTTTTGCTTTTTTAGCACTTCATTTGTTCACTTCACGTTATCATGGATTATTAAACTTTAGGGTAGAGAATTCTTCATAGCTACATTATCAGTTGAACTCTTTATGAGTACCCATGAAATAAATTTCTCAAAAAACTTGGACTTAGGAATCTGTCATTGTTCTGAGTAGCTTATTTGTGTTTACTTTATGGAAGGTATGGTGATGCTTTCTGCTTTGCCTTGGAAATTCCTTGCTAGGAAATCTAGATTCAAATTTGTGAAATTAGACATCTTAATAGGACATAGGATGTTATGATTTATATTTTGTAAACTAACCTAAACTTTGGTCTCATTTTATTTTTCTTCCCTTTTTTTCTGTTTATTCCTATTTTCTGCCTTTCTTATTTTTAATCTTATTGAACTGTGGATACTTTGAAGTTCCTTTTCGATATTACACTTAGCAATGTTCTTCGGATCTATTATTTATTATACAACAAAATATGTTAGGCCCACATTAGCAGTTGTGATGACACAGGCTTAAAAAGTAGAGAATCCAATTAGCTGCCTTTTTAATATTGAATAAAACTTTGGGGCCCTGCCAGATAGGAAGAATATGAAAAGGATTCAGGTTTCCCTTAAGTTCTAAGGTCTCTTCAGCTAACTGGGAAAATAAATGACCATATTTAACACATATTAAAAAATACAGTATATCTTAAAAATGTAATATATTGATTGAAATTAACCCAGAATTCTCTCTAGTGGTATAGTAAACCCAGATGGGGTTTATAGGCTCAAATCTGACTTGAAAACTATATCATGTTGTGACTTCACCCCAGAGATGTGATTAGCTCCTATTCTAAGTTTTACAGTCCTTGTTCAGGGTATAAATAGGGCTCTGTGTCACCTGTATTTTGAACAAGAATTCAGTCTACATTCCAGCCAATCATTCTGGTTATTAGGAATTTTTAGCAAACTGAGGAGACAGACCCCAAAATTGCTTGAAAAAGTATCCTCAAAATTGTTTGGGGTGATTTAAATTGTCTTCTTTATGAGTTAACAGATGGTAATCCCAGAAATTAAGACTAGAAATGTTGATGAGAATCAAACCCATATTATTGATATTTTGTATAAAAGTCTGTACATATTTGTGCTTTATTTATACAATTTAAGGGGATTTGGATTATTAAGGTAAAATTATCCTTGTGATTCTAATTTAAAGAGCATAATTGAATAAATGATTTAGACATGTAAACTAGGATTTGCAATCATGTCAGTCCGAGCCCTGGTTTTTCTCCTCCTCTGTGCGGGATATTCTCAGAAAGTAACTGATTAGTGTAACTCAGTTGCTGTCCAGTAAATAAGTTAATGCTTCATTTCTGGGTACTGTTTCCATTTGTGTACCAACTGTTCCATTTTTTCTGCGCCTGCTGTGTACTTTCTTACCCCTGTGTGTTTCTTCATACTGTTCCACATACCCACCATCAGGCCTATCTCTGCTTGGAAAATTCAGCCCAGCCTCTAAGGCACAGCAGAAATGTCCTCGTGGCTGACATCTTCCCCCTCGTCCTCCTCCATGAGCAGGAGCAGGACGTTCTATGGTGTTCTACCTTCCTGGCGCTGAAAGAAGGATGTGTGACTGCCAGCTGTGTGAGCCCATATCCGTAAAGGCACAGATCATGACTTGGGCACAGCGTCCATCCGTAGCAGTCACTTAATGCATGTTCAATGGAGCTAACCGAATGAGTTAAATTGGCATTAAATATGCTGACCAGCTAGATCCCAGATCATAACTCAGCCAACTCTTATTTAGGGTCTTGTAAAATCATAGGGATTTGAAATATGTGTTCTGTGGAGAATTTAACTTGAAGAAAGACTTCTTCTTTTTTTTTCCCCCCAAAGATTTTATTTATTTATTTGGCAGAGAGAGAGACAGCCAGTGAAAGAGGGAACACAAGCAGGGGGAGTGGGAGAGGAAGAAGCAGGCTCCCAGTGGAGCAGGGAGCCCGATGTGGGGCTCAATCCCAGGACTCTGGGATCATGCCCTGACCCGAAGGCAGACACTTAACAAGTGAGCCACCCAGGCGCCCCGAAGAAAGACTTCTGTAGCATGAAATAGCGTGATAGCCACAGATTCTGGACAAAACCCTTCATTTTCAGATGCAGAAACTGAAGATTTTTTAAATATTAAAATGTAGATACCAAATTTCTCTTCAAAATGGAAAGACTCAGCAATATGGGTTCCCGTTCTTGAAGAGTGTCCATTGGCTAGCATGCACCCCATGTTTGTCATGGTCCTCGGCACCCCCCACAATTTCCCTGATGCAGAAGCTAAGGGCCAAGATCAGTGCTAAGACTCCAAAAAGACGATGTGGGCATACCGCCTTCTCCCTTGTGTGTGTTACTTGCCTGTCCCTGAAGGCAGTTAGCTTGAGACTCCGGATTTGCAGGAGGTGTGCTTCTGTGAGGCACCGTGGGAAAAATATGTTTACAAATCAAACTTCATCTGAAATGTCTGTAGTTTGCGACTCAGAGAAACGCACTGTAACTGTATACCGATTCTTTTGTGCGTCAAATAAGCACGCTTGATTATAATTCCCTTGCCTTGACAAAGAGCCACATCTTAGCTTGGCATATAATTTTAAGAGCTCAACTTGTCCTATTAGAATTGTGTAAAAATTTCTTCTTTTCAGAATGACATTTACATTCGCACAGGCGAAGCTTGGGTTCAGTGATTCTTTTTCTTCTGCAAGTAATCTGTTTGTCTGGTTTTCTTTTCCCACATGGATAAGATAATATCACTTAAACGATTTTTATTATGAACATAAAACTACTGCCAAGACAAGCAGAAGACTGAGCAATATTAAATTAATTTTTGCGAGGTACATGGTGAGCTCATTAGAGCTATCAGCTGAGACTTTTTTTTTTTATCCTAGGAAGTTTTCCTTTTTGTACATAGTCTCTAAAAACAGTTTTATTGGTAAATACATGTCATATAAAATTTACCCATGCTAAGAGTACAGTTCAATGATTTTTGGTTTTAGAACATTTTTATGATCCCAGAAAGTTCCTCTGTGTTCTCTTGTGGTTAATCCTTGCTCCTACACCCCACCCCTAGCCAATCCTGGGCCAGGAATGTGCTTGTTGCAGTCAGGACCTCAACCTCAGGCAGTAGAGCTACTGCTCCCTCTCCCCCCCAGTTCATTCAGTCACCTCTTCCATCACTTTCAACAACAATGCCTTTGGGCATGGGTGTCACCACCACTCGCCCTGTGCCTGGGTGGCTCAGTCGATTAAGTGTCTCATTTCAGCTCAGGTCATGATCCTGGAGTCCTGGGATCGAGGCGCGCATTGGGCTCCCTGCTCAGTGGGGTGTCTGCTTCTACTTCTCCCTCTACCCCCTGCTCCTGCTCTCTCTCTCTCAAATAAATAAATAAGATCTTTAAGAAAACAAAACAAAAAACAAAACCCAATGCCATTGGGTATGGGTGTCACCACCACCCCAAAGGGACTGAACCATCTTCCCCGGAAGCACAGCGTGCCCACTCCTTGGCAGAGCCCCATGCCTACGAAGCTGGGAGGAGTGACTGGCCGTCCCATGCAAGAATGTCTCAGACTCCCACTATTCCTTCTTGAAGTTCAGCTTTTTTTAAGCACAACTACTTTGCAGATTATTGTTCCAGTTGTCCAACTGATTCGGATCTCTGTGCTCTGTGATCTATTGCTCTCTTTTTGTCTAATCACTTTCATCTCTTTTTTCCTTCTGGAGCTTTTCTAGTTGGTCTTTGATCCCACCGATTCTGTTTTGTCGTTGGCGCCATCACGCTCGCTTCGTTTCTGCTCCGCACTGCCCCTGAGCTGCCTTTCAGTTAGCTACTGCCATGTTCTTTTCTCTGCACTTCCCACGTGTCCTTGCTCTTTACCTTTTTATAGCAGCCTTGTGCCTCAGTGCGTTCCCTTTTCATCATTTTTCCCTTAATTTTTAAAGTTATTTTCTTCTGTGTTTTGAGAATGGAAGGGCTTTCTAAAATTTTTATCTGATTCCTCGGTACTAATAAGAATAATTTTTCCCAGGACGCCTGGGTGGCTCAGTTGGTTAAGCATCTGCCTTCAGCTTGGGTCATGATCTGATGGTCTTGGGATCGAGTCCCATATCAGGGAGCCTGCTTTTCCCTCTGCCCCACTCCCCCTGCTTGTGCTCTGTCTCTCTGTGTTAAATAAGTAAATAAAATCTTAAAACAAAAAAAGAATAATTTTTCCCTGCCCATGTGGAGCAATAATATCCTTCTTTGATCTTCAAAAGATACATCTTATATACTTTTTTTCTGATTTCTGAACTTGGAACGAGTCAGATGGAGTCCAGTCTGATGTGTGGCAGCTGGTAGGACTCACATATTCTATTTGGATTGTCTCACTGTCTACCAACATACAGTCAGAATCCTCTTTCAGGATGTAAGCTGGAGGTCAGACAGATGCACAAGCCCCTAGCATTGAAGTTCTTAATGTCGAGGAGGCATTTATCCTGCTCAGTATTACTTTATTGAGGCAAGTCACTTTTGTTCCTATTACCTGGTTTTCTATGACCTTACGTATGTACTACTGAAAAATTTGAATCAGCATGTAGCTCTTGCATCGTTAGAGGTAGAACATGGGTAAGTTCAGTCTCCAAGGTGGATTGCTTCCTTCTTATGCCCACGGTTACCCATGACATGACAACACAGGGTGCGATGCACTATTGCTGGACCCATGACCTCATGGCCAAGTTGAATTACTGGGAGTTATAGACTCTAGAGTCAATCCAACAATGACAGACTGAAGAATTCCCAGGAAATAATTCCCTCGGGGAGGAAAGAGCTTTTCAGGAATTAGGTCTTTAGTGTAATGATGAATTTTTATGGCTGTGTTGCTTTCTTAAACCCATATATGAGCTCACTGGCTATCATGTCTCAGGATGACCCATCGACATTGCAGGTAGGACTAATTCCTCCCAATGATTGAAAAACATCATTCATATCATTGATTTATATCCTTCGCTTCCACTGCTGTTATAATTTCCCCAATATGTTGGTATTTTAAAGTGGGAAGAGGAAATTAGCAGCTTGCTACCATATGCTAAAAATATCCTAATTCTGCCTGAACTAATGAGATGCTTTCATGTTAAGAGGGACTTCTTTTTCTATGACCCTTAAGATTTTTAGCCCCAATCCATTTATATGCGCTACATTTTCTGCTCTCGTTTATACATTTTCTGCTCTAGTTTATATACAAAGAAATATCTTGGAGGAATGTGTGCTAGAGCAGCGAATCTTTAATTTTAATATACATGCTTCTAAAACTTGACCGTGCACGTGAATCCCCCAGGGATCCTGTTAATGCAGAGTCTGCATTTCTAACAAGGTCCCAGGTAATGTCAACCCTGCCGTTCAAGGAGCAAGGTGCTAGACTAGCTGCTATGCTCATGATTTGGAGCCCAAATCACTCGTACTTTGATTACCATTCGGGAAGACACAAACAGGGACAATTCTGCAATGTCACCATTTCCAGACTCGCTGAGGGCCTGGTGCTCTGTGACCCGTGCCCCCCAAACAGAGGCTGTGTCCGAGCAGTTGCTCTGGCAATAACTGTGGGCCATTTCATGGTCAAGTACTCATGGCCTTTTTATCTGGGTGGAGACTGTTGGGGAAGGAGGTGGCAACCACAGATAAGTCTTGTCAATTTCATGACACCATTCATACGTTTTTATTTAAAAAAAAAAAAAAGCTTCTAAGAGTTTGAAGTAGGGTTTGTTGTGCAATAGTTGATGTCATAGGATTTCAGACCATCCTTCAAGGCTTGGATAGAGACAGAGGTCAGATGGCTCCACAGGGGATTTTTGAAAGGAATGCAGTCTTTCTAGTAAAATAGCCCAGGTTGTGTTAGAAGCTACGAGAGAAAGAGCCATATTGAAGAAGACTGGCTCTACCCTAGAAGAACCGAGTTGTTAATGTTTTAACGTTTAATGACAACAATTGCTCCCATTGGTCTAGAAGACATGCAGTAGAAGAACTCTCAAAATAGACTCCACTCTAGTCCTTTATCTGCCCCTTTGGGCCTTTTTATGGTGTCAGACCTAAATCGGAGTTAATTTTCAGGCTACGACTGCCTTTTTCCTGCTGCCTGCTTGACGTCCGTTATTTTCCAGACTTCTCCTCCAGCGTTAATTACTTCCTTATTCTCCTATTTTCCTTAGAGGACCATCTGTACCACTGACAGTTCATGGGTCATGCTAAGAATTGCAAGGTATTTAGCTGTAAATGCGTAACAAGCAAACTTGATACCTTACGCTAAGGACAGATAGTGGTGGCATTTCCAGTGGTGCTGCCATTGGCAACTAGCCTGCTGGGAGTATTTGTCAATGGATGCAGGCAGGAAAACAATGTGCCTGGGAAGCTTTAAGATCCTTAGATGTTTGGAAAAGCAGATTAACACAAGTACCACTGACCTAGCTTCTGTAGCGTTGGACAAATCACTGCTGTTATTAATTTCTTATGCTGTGTGTGCTTTGTAAAGTAACTAAAAATTAAATTGCATTTATATCTTAAAATAGGTCAACTCCTTCCAAGGATAATGTTCAAGACAGTCTTTTAAGTATCTTTTATCTTTCTTTTTAGAAATGTAACAGTGTGTTGCCGGCTTAACCTGCATCCATCCATCTGGCCCTTCCTTCCGCCTTCCCTGCCTCCCTCCCTGCCTCTTAGCATTTTACTGCTCGACATGCAATCCTTTTTAGTCTCTTCATACATAAAAATCCCTCGTGGCTGTCCCACTGCTGCCTCCTGAATTTCCAGCCTTCTAACTCTGCCTGGCTCCAAACTGTGCTTAAATAACCTTTTCAAGCCTTTCCATAGCATTCAAATAAAGTGACAGGCACTGGCCCTCTGCCCCACCTATCTAGCTTCTGACTTCAGTCAGCAAGCTTTTCAATATCTATCTGGACCACTCTGTTTTTCTTCTTCCCAGCGTGAGCCCGCCTGTTACTGTCTTGCTGCCTCTAGCTCTTTAATCCTTCTCGACATTCACCATTGTCCTGTTTTCTGTCTACTGAACGATGTCCCACTGTTCCAGGAAATGTCACTTCAAGACAGACCTAGCAGTAATATTTTTCAAGATTAACTTTTTAATACAAATACTTCACCACACTACACTCCTGACTCCAACTTGCTCTGTTTTTATGATTATTATCTTCATTATGTATTTACTATCTTATTAATTTTGCATCCAGGGACTATGTTCTGTTATCATGTACACTATCAGGTTTAGTCTATAAACCAACAATCCCCCAGACAGTATTTTGCTACAATGAAAATGGGAATATCAATGAATACAACAGAGTAGAGAGCAACATAAGGTAATATATGAATATACATGTGCCAAACTGTGTGTGTGTTTAAAAAGGTTAAGGAAGGGTTGCTTAATAGAGGGTATTATAGAAACAGGATAACATTTCAGTAAAATTAAGGTGAAGCCTTCCTTTATCATGTTTCAAAATCAATCCATACGGAATAAAAATATAAAAATCAAATCAAATTATAATAAAAATTGACAAAGACTAGAACCTTTATTCAATATGCGGCAGGAGGACAACTTCATTTTTGAAGAAATAAAATAAATTGTAAAGGGATGACTGATAGCTTCAACACTATTTAAAATTTCGACACCATTAAAAAACCCCAAAGGCGCTGATATATACAATATTTTTAAAAACTCATATTTATAAAGAAGATGTGCATTTCACTAGACAGTAAACTCTGTAAGGAAAGGGACGATTCTGTATATTACACACCTAATACATATGTCTTAAATATTGAATGAATAATTGATTAAAGGGGAACACACAGAACGCAAGAGCTCATCATTCCAGGAATAAATACATGAAATAGACAACTCCAGACAACTAAGAGGCCAACAGAAACATTTTTAAAAATTATACCATATAATATAAGCCGTGTTATAGTAGAATTAGTACACATTCCTTGTAGTGGTTCTATAAATTGGTTACCCTGTGGAAGGAAATATGATAATTTGTGATAAGAGCTAATCACCCATCATGCAGAAATTTATCTTAATGAAGTAGTCAAGGTTAAATAAGTCATATGTGCATATTAAATAGATATAACTATTTGGTATTTCCTTATTCATATGTATTTCTGTATCAAAGGTGTTCAGTCTAACTTTGCCATAATTAATATTAGGGATATGGTTATGCTTTTTCACTTTGCACAAGGGTATATTATGAAGCCATGCAAATAATAGTAATTCTAAAGATGCATGGAGACAGTATAAGTAAAAACAGAAGGCATATTATAATTATATTATGATTGCAACTATAAAAAAATTCTGTTAGCACTTAGAAGACAATATACACACATGCAGAAATAAAAGCTATTTCATAAGGGTAATGACCTTATGGCCTTACTATTATTGTTTTTATATTTTCTTATTATAGCTTTAATGAAAATATATAAAGTGATCTCTCTACTATTTATATTATATATGTTATATATATATATATATATATATATATATATATATATATGTTATATAATTTACATTCTCATGAACCTAGTGAGGCTGTTGGTCTCCTAGGGAAACTATAATAATTATTTACTGACCAAGGACTCTCCACTGAGTATTGACATACACTAATGAACCAGGTATAGGGCATGCAGTTTCACCTAAGGGTGGAGGGAAGCTTGGGAGAAATATTCTTGAATCACTGTCTACCTTAACATGGCTGTGAAATACGAAGCAGGTAATGTTTCCCGCCTGAAGAGAACAAGGCTTAGAGGCATTTGGGCTGTGTCTGCATCAATGACAGGATTATTTTGGAGTGAATTGACTGGTGGATACTCATCAGGACATAATTTACAACATTAAAAATATTAATTGTACTTATTTTTATGTCTTAGACTTACAGTTGGCTTTTAAAGGAATAACTGGTTTATTGAGATATGGTTTATAAACCATAAAATTCCCACTTTTAAAGCATACAATTCAGTGGTTTTTAGTGTATTCACCAAGCTGAACAATCATCACTGCTATGTAATTTAAGAATGCTTTCATTACCCCAAAAAAGAAATCCTGTACCCATTAGCAATCAATCCCCATTTCCCCTCCTCCAGCCTCTAGCAATGCTCATCTACGTTCTGTGTCTATGAATTTCACTGTTCAGGATTTTTCATATAAATGGAATTATAGGTGTCTTTTGTGTCTGGCCTCTTTCACGTAGCATGTTTTCAAGGTTTGTCTACATTACAGCATGCGTCATTACTTACATTCTTGTTTTATGGCTGAATAATTTCCTTTTATTGATATATTACATTTTGTTTACCCATGGACATTAAGGTTGTTTCCACTTTTTTGCTACTATGGACAATGCTGCTATGAACATTCATGTACAAGTTTTTGTGTGGGCATTTACTTATTTTCGATTCTCTTGTCTACATACCTAGGAGGGAAATTGCTGGGTCACATGATAACTATGTATGGGACATTTTGAGAGCTGCCAAATTGTTTTCCAAAGCAGTTACACTGTTTTACAATCCCACTGTAAATCCCACAGTGGATTTACTTAGTCTTCTATAATGAGCATATATTAGTTTAATAAGAAGAAAAAAAGAGTTATTTTTTTAAAATCTGAGTGCATATGAATAAGGAAATACCAAATCTGTGGGCCACAGGCATTTTGCAACTTTTAATCCATTTGGGTACCATCTTTGTCTTTAAATTTAACAAATACCCTATCTATCTATCTATCCATCCATCCATCCATCCATCCATCCATCCATCCATCCATCCATCCAAAGCTATTGTGATCAAAGAAGAACAAATTCTTTGTCGGATGAAAGAATATGCTCCCAATCTGTCTGCCTAAAATGATAGACCTCTTCCCCCTAGGAAGAGGTGCAAACTGTATGTTCTTCACAGGATTTCTTTGTGTAAGTTGTTGAGTTCCTATCCTGTGTGTTCTCTGTTACACTTACCTGTGAAAGTATAGTCAAGCCACCTTAGCTGATCAGGGGACTGAGGATGGGGAGGCAGAGAAGAGGGATGAGAAAGCCTGTGTGTGATGGAAAACTCCATTTCAGCACATTAGGAATATAGAGCTGTATCTGTATCTCTGTAGCTATATGTCTATCTCTATCTCCATATCTGTATCTTTATCTATTAAAGTTGGCTATCAGAATTTTGACTAGTGGAGAGTCCCAAAGTAATTTCCTTAAGTAAATAATATGATCTATGCGTAAGATAGTGTTTCTGAGTTGCAGGGGAGAACCCAAAACAATGTAAGTATTGATTACTAGTCTATCATAATTATCATGTGTGATGAATCGGTGTTCAATTTATCTTACTTTTAGGGCTTTGTAATAGCACCGTACCTTGCCATATTGGAACTAGAGGCAAAAGGAAAAATCATTAATATTGATCCCGCTTTTATTGAAAATGTTGACATTTGTTCATTATAGATTTTGTTTGAATTAATTTTGATTTAAAAAAACGACTGCACTGCATATTATATATCTTGATAACTGAGATTTTGGGCACCCCCTTAAATTTTACATCCAAAGGGAGTGCCTCATTGGCCTCGTTTTTGCCCCAGCTGTGACTTTGACTCTATTTAGCGTTCCTTAGGTAAAAGGGCTTAAAAACTGAGTGGCAATTTAGTCATGAAGAAACTGAGTCATGGATTAGAGCATTTGATGTCACACATTGATAGTCATATAGTGACTAACTGGGAATCATACGGGTAACTCCTACTCTTTTATCAAATCAGAAAGTGATACTCCCTCGTTATATATTTACTAAGGCTTGATCCTTTACCTTAATTCCCATTTCACATATTTAATTAGAAAAACAAACTTTTTCTTTTTCAACATTGTCTCTCTAATCTTTTAACACTTACAAAGTAGGCAAAAGTTTCCCAACAATCTCTAGCAGTTTAATCCTCATTCCTGGCCTTTTAGAATCTTCTGGACAGGAGAAATGCTCTGTCTTAAAGCCATGTGGGGAACTGATACTACAAAGTGGAATTTTCTGCATCATTCCTTCATTCCTCTCAAAGACATTAGGCACAAAATCCCTCTCTCTCTCTTTCTCTAACCAACACTTCAGAGCTTTTCAGTTTGAAAGTGAGATAGTCAGAAGAGCCAGAGGGTTATGAGAATTTCAGTGCATCAAAATGTTTGTCGAACCCGCTGGAAGGACAGCACATCCTGGAGCTATTATTGGCAGAGCAAATAGTGAGTGACATTCAGAGTTTATACTGTTTGCTCTGTGATACTGTTGGAATGAGTTTACATCACACACAGGAGTTACCAAGACATGACTCTTTCTGGGCTGGCCAAAACCCATTTGTTCTTCAATTTATTATCACAGTGAAGTAAACTCATTATCTGGAGTTCAGATCACTGGGGGAAAAGGAAACCTCCACAGGGGAAGAGAGCATCATTTTAGCCCAGCGTTTCCCAAAGTTATCCCTTGAGAGTAGCTACACAAATGATTTCTTAGGGAAATAAATTAGAAAGTTCTGCATACTAAATACCAGTCTTGGAGATGCACATGCTCATTAGCACATAAAGGCTCTGAGAAATCCTGCAGGGAAAACAAAAATCTATAGCATTTTGTTTAACCCGGCTTTGACCAAATTTTGTGATGGGACCTCTTCCTATTACTGTAAAACAAGTTGCCCCAAAACTTATAGAATTAAAACAATAAACATTTTACTATCTCCTAGTTTCTGTGGATCAGGAATTTGGGAAGGACTCACACTTGGATGGTTCTGATTTGGGGTCTTTTGTGCAGTGTAGTCAGGTAGTGGCTAGTGCTAGAACAGCAGGTGGCAGGAGCAGCTGGGGCATCTTTCTTTCTTTATGTCACCTTGGAGTATCTCCTTGTGGTCTCTCATGTACACTAGACTGGGCTTCCTCACAGCATGGCTGCCTCAGGATAGTAGGACTGTTTCATAGTAGCTCAGAGTTTCAATCCACAGGTGAAAGCGACAGTGATTTATAACCTTGGAAATCACGCAGCATGACTTTCACTGCCTTCTGTTACATGCAGGTGAGTCCCAAGACCACAAAAGCAGGGGAATTCAATTCTACATCTTGATGAGAAAGTGGCAGAGTTCCATTAAGAGCATGTAGACAAGAAGGAGATATTGTTGCTACCATCTTTGGAAAATACATTCTACCCCAGAACCTTCTTCTCTCCATGGAATCTATTCAATGTTGGTTCCGTGAAACATACACTTTGTGAATGTGGCTTTAGGCAATTATCACCAGAGCTGCTTCTAAGTAAAAGGCAGACTGGTCAGAAAAGAGGTCTTCACAGATGCTGCTGGGTCCCAGATATGCCATGTACAAAGAGATTATTTGGCATGATGATGCTAAACAGCACCATTATTTTAAATCCTATAGACCAGGCTGTACCCACTTAGATATTTAATTTTTATGGTTCAGAGAGGGTTAATGCTGTAACCCTCCACATGAGTGCCAATAATGGAATCACAGTGTGTGGAATCTCTTGGAACTCATGTATCTAGACTGGAGCAGGTCCAGAAGGGGTCCACTGCAATCTAGAAAGGTCCTGGAAAATCTTCACCAAGTAAGATGAGCCCTTATCACACTGAATGGCTTCCTGGCAGTAAAGCTAAGCCTGGCCTAAGGAGGATTCACGTATTTAAAAAATAAGGAACAATCTTTCACTTAATATCTCACTCTTATGTGAATTGTTGGCTTACGTGAGAAGAGGGTGCCTCTTCTCTTCGAAATAAATACTCCGGAGTAATAACAAAATATTTGAATTTGAAGCACTAGCTGTAAAATGTTAATTGACTTTAAATCAAGGTACTTAAAATTCATTCCCACACGAGTGATGAATCTGTATTGATTCTATCACAGAGCTGTTTTGGCCCCAAAGGCACTATTTGAAAGTCATCCAACAAGAGTTAATAGTATATAGTCTGTGACATAGAACATTACTGGATTTTGTCTCCTTGTTTTTGTTTAAAGATAACCAATCTGTATGTGGATAAAATCCATTGATTTGAACTATTTTCTCTGAATAGCCATAACTGTGCAACACACTGTTTGCTGACAGAGTGATTGACAAATACTGGAGTATGGACTTAAACGAACAAAATAATATGGAATAAAAACTATCATATTGAAGCCATTATCATTATTTTTAAAGAGTTTCAGAATTGCCAAGATGTTTCATAATGAAAATATGGTCTTTATATAAATTACAGAGTAGGAGAAGTGGAAGTGTCAGAAATAATTCCATTAGTTTCTGCGAGAAATTCTCTTTGTGGGAGTCGGCTCTCCATCCCTTGAGTTTCAGATCAATAAATAGGAGCAAATATGAACGCATCCAAGCAATATCATGAGAGATACTGCCCATCACAAGTAGGGTTGAATCTTGTTGCAAGGCACCAAAAATTAGGGAAATGATCTCTAAGTTTGTATTTCTGAGTCGTGGCTACGGCAGGCTCTGGGGTGTGCATTTCGGTAGACTTGCCAGGTTTCCCACCTCCTTGCTACTGGTGTCTCGTTTCAGGGCTGCTGGCAGACAAAGGCTTGCCTGTGAAAGTGGTGACACCCCTGGATCAGGACTCCCCGTAACTCACCCCTACCTGTGCTTCCTGGGAAATGAAGCTCACTTTCTTGTTCCAGGCTCTCATTTCGTTTTTGTTCCTGCTTTTTGTTTCTCTGCTGCCCCTGCCAACGCACACACCACACTTTCATTCACATTACTGGAATTGTTCCACTCTGAATCTTAGTCTCTCAATCTCTCTCTCTCTCTCTCTCTCTCTCTCTCTCTCTCTCTCGTCTTTTTCTTCTCTTTCTTCTGTGTCCTCCCCCTACCACTTTCCCTTTCCCAGCTTGTCCTAACAAAAGGATAGGTAAATTTCAGTTAGCAGCTCTTAATCTGGGGCCCTTGGGTAAAATCCAAAGGGCCGGCGAACTTGGAAAAAAAGATTACGTGTCTGTTTCCACTTCTACCCTGCAGAAATATAGCATCTCCTTCTACTGTGACTATTGGCAACTAATCACCTAGTATTGGTAATACCCGTGACTTGGTCACCAGCAGAAGACATACTTATTTTCATTTTACATTAAAATTGCTGCAGAATCTCAAAATGTAGTTTGTGTCTGTCACTACTTCAGAATTATGGTAGTTACGGACCAGAGGCTAGATCATAGTATATGCTGTATTAATAAAGAAGCAAATGTGTTACGGTATCACAAATTTTAAAAATTTTGATAACTGTATTTCAATATCATTGGCTTCCTTAGCAATGCTATATATTGTATTTTATTCATTTACAACCATTATTCTGACACAGGTTCATAGGTTTTGCCAGTCTGTCAAAGGGCACAAAAAGGGCTAAAATCCTTCTGTAAACAAATAGGCAGGGCTGGAAATCCAGATCTGTTTCTTTGGTGTCCCAGGATAGCCCCAGTTATTTAATTTTTTTTTAAAAAGCATGATGTATTTTTTAAAAGATTTTATTTATTTTAAGATTTTATTTATTTGAGAGAGAGAATGAGAGAGAGAGAGAGCATGGGGGGGGTCAAAGGGAGAAACAGAGTCCCTGCTGAGCAAGGAGCCCGATGCAGGACTCGATCCCAGGACCCTCGGATCATGACCCAAGCCAAAGGCAGACGCTTAACTGACTGAGCCACTCAGGTGCCCTCAAAAGCATGATGTATTAAAAAAATAATTTTGCTAATCTTTAATTAGAATAATGTTGCACCTGCTGCTTTTGGTGTTAACGGTGAATAAGAAATGTCCAGCAGTGTTGGTTATTTGACTTCTAGAAAGCTAAGGGCTGCCATCCAGGGCACTAGGCAGCCCCTGGAAGTCCTCCCAGGGAAAGCGTGAAGCTGCAGGTATAATGCACCAACTTCAGCCTGTAGTGTTATTGAAGCAGGAATGGGAGGGGGATACCAAGAGCCATATCTGAGGAATGGGAAGGTACTTCAAGGTCATTATGATTTAGATCATTCCATTTTAACTTAGCCTCTCAAAACTTTTAGGTTCTACTAGTAGAAAATTTCTTTTGTCTGGGATGATAAGCTTTCAACCTAGAAGGATTGATTTCTCTGTTCTTTCTTTTCTTTTCTTTTTTTAACATCAAATGGAAGTGGGACCTGTTATGCATGTGAGGGACAATAAAAGCAGGTGCAGACAGAGGTACCAGTAAAGCCACCATTACAGAGAATAATGTCCCAACTGCCTAGATTATAAGGGTTTTAATGAGTCTAGTTCGGCTCAGGAAAAAAAAAATATGGTGATCTATCCAATGGATTTTTGCTGACTATTTCAAATGAATAACCTTTTTAATAAAAAGAGCACTTACACAAAAAAATAAAATCAAAAGAGCACTTATATCCACATACCCGTTTTAGAATTCTTATTTGTCACAAATTGGGCTTGCCAAAGATGGGCAAACCAGCATCTCCCACCTCTGCCCAGCCATACTGATAATGCTGTTCTAAAGTGCTCGCAGCTATGGATGCTAAGCTCTGATGTGAACGGAAGGCCAGACCAGATTCAGGCTTTGACTGGATTTTCCCTTAGGGTTTAAAGGAAAGTTTAAAATATACTTGGAAATAGAAGGAATTATATAGTTCACACCTATGCTCAGCACCTTGGTTTTATCATTAGGTGATATTATATTCACTTTATCACAAACATATCCAGTCTTCTACCTGTCCATCAACCCATCTTATTTTTTAAAAAATTAGTTTCAAAGTGAGTTATAGACATCTGGTATACTTCACTCCTAAACACCTCAGCAAGCATATCATTACAGTTCCTTTTTTTTTTTTTCTTTTTGAGGTAAAATTTGTATATAATGACAGACGTATATTCTAAGTGTACCATTTGTGGGGTTTTAAGAAAGGCATACACCTGTGTAACCTACCCCATCCAGATATAGAATATTACCCCCACCCCACCTCACTGGTTCATGCTCCTTCCACTCAATCTCCACACCACCATCCCCCAGAGCTAATCACTGTGCTGAGCTGTCTAGCTATTAGTTTTGCCCTCCTGCAAATAAAATTTTTTAGGCTACAAAATTACTATTTATTTATTTATTTATTTATTTATTTATTTATAGATTTATTAGTTTGTTTGAGAGAGAGAGAGTCCAGGGGGAGGGGCAGAATCTCAAGCAGACTCCCTACTGAGTGCTGAGCCTGATATGGGGCTCAATCCCACAATACTGAGATCATGACCGGAGCCCAAATCAAGAGTCAGACACTCAACCAACTGAGCCACCCAGGGGCCCCAATACATAAAACATTCTGTAGTCCTCATTTTCACTGAAACATTTTCTCAATTAATTAAAAGCTCTTCATAAAGATAACTTTGAAGGCTACATAATGTTGGCCATTTGAATGAGCTCCTATAACCCTATAATGGCTCTTGAGTTACTTCTGTCCCATAGTGTAATCCTTGGCTATTAGAAGGAAGGCCTGGCAGATTCCATAAACAGGCCTGCTATAAGACCGTCTGGCTGAAAGAGAAACGTTCTAGTTTTTTGTGGTTTTTTTTTTTTTTTTTTTTTAAGATTTAATCATGTATTTGGCGGGGGCGGGGGGCAGAAGGAGAGGGAGAGAATTTCAAGTGGACTCCCCGCTGATCGCAGTGTCCCACCCACGACCCTGAGATCATGACCTGAGCCGAGATGGAGAGCCAGACCCTCAACTGACTGAGCCACCCAGGCACCCAGAAACATTCTAGTTTTGATTGCTCTAGTCCTGTTCTCCTTCCCCCTTCGCCAAGCTGTTTATGCCTCAGCTGCTGGCTACTATGGTGATTTGTCTTAGTCCCTAGCCCCCTCTGTTAGTTTCTGACACCTCTTTCTGATCATGCCCTGTTCTAATGGGGTTCTGAAGCATTTCTAATGAATGTTCCCTTGGTTTTAATCATGCAGGAGCTGAATGTGACACGCTGCAGTGGTCCTGGACTTACAGGACACAAGGTCCTGCTCCACGCAGGGGCCCTTTGCAGCAGACTGACAGCTGCAGTGGACGGAAGTTGGTCTGGAGCCACAGATGTGGGTGTGATGGCTCTCATACAAACAGCTTCAAGGTAATGCACCAACAATTCACTGCTGTTCCTCCAATTAATTCATTGATAATACATTTTTTGAAATAACACTTATTCTTATTAAATACAAGCCATTGTTCTAAGCGCTATTTATGCATTATATTAATCCCTATGAGGTAGGAATTATTATTTTCTTCATTTTGTTGAGAAGTGAACTTAGGCATCATGAGAATCAGTAACTCGTCTAACTTCACACATCTAGTAAGAAGTAGAGTCTGTTTTGGAACTTAGAATCTCATTGCCCTCTGCCTTATATCTGTTTCCTGCAGAAATAAACAGGATGTTTTCTTTCTTTTCTTTTTTTTTTTCCCCTGGATTTAATGTTTGACACTGATCAAGCCATGATATTTGTAGACTCAGCCCTGCTAGTCTCAGTTCACAACCAGGAGTACCAGATTTGTAGATGGAGCAGAGTCTAAAGCAAGAATCAGAACCCTTTATCTCTCAAGTGCCAGGTAGTTTATAGTTTAGGCTATCGTAGCTATTCAACCCTGCCTTCGTGGCAGCCGTGGATAATATGTAAGTAAATGAACCTAGTCATGTTCCAGTAAAACCTTATTTACAACATCAGGTGGCAGGCAACATTTGGCCTGTGGGCCATAGTTTGTTGACCCCTAGTCTAGAGGAATAGTTACAATGTTATGGGTAACAACTTCTTTGAGAATCAGATGAAAGCAATGGATTCCTCATCCATAATGAGCCACATAAACACATGCATCAAGGCTTTTGCATATATTGATAAGTATACTAATATATACAAACGTGTATGTTTATGGTGTATAAATGTATATTATATACCAACTGATGTACATGTAAGTATATGAATTGGTATGATGTATTTACACTTACTGATATATTGCCTTGAAATTTTATTCTCTTCAGAAAAATCAGAACATAATCTTTACAAATAATTTATCTCATATTTTTCCTGCAAAAGTTAATTCCATCCCCGACAAACTGAAATAGTGTATACAACCAAATTGTATAATTAAAGCATAAAGCAAAAATTAAATCTGCTCCGAAGCAACTCTAACATAAAGGCTCTTCCTGAATGCAAAGATCATCTTTAACATCCTAGTGGCTCTGACTTTTTGTTTTGATGGTAACAGAAGCTGAGAGCTGAGAGCCCTGACTTATAGAGGTGCATAAATGGAATCAGAACTCTAGAAGGTCTCTCTATCAGCTAATGGTTGATGGATATCAAGATCAAGGCATTCTGGATTTCCCAAAGGCTCTTAAGTTGAATTGATATTGTATTACTTCCTTTGTTCCTAAAGCAAGAGGTCACCTGGCAAGCTTTTCATCACTGGTGCTATTTATGACATCGAGGAAAGGATTACAGATCTACATTTAAATTTTAAGGGTCACCTGAGTTTAAGAAACATGGAAAAGAGTTCTGCAATGTTTCTAATTATCTACAGAGTTCTACTTGCTGAAGTCCTCTGATGATAGAAAGTTGCCAGAGTCCTTGAATCAGTCAGGAGAAAACTAGGTTTCATTGTAACAAAGAACTACTTCCAGATCTCAGTAGCTTAAAACAACAGAGGCTTATTTCTTGCTCATGTCCATCTTGAAGGGGTTGGAGGCTCCAGTCTACAGCTTCATCTGGCTCAGACCAGGGCCCAGGCTTGAAGAGCAAGAACTGTGTGGAGCCCTGACAACTGCCGTAGAAGGGAAAGGGAGTGTGGTGAAGCCTGCACTAAATCCTAAAACAACTGATTACATTTCATGGTCAAAGCAACAAGCTCCACTGAATGGGGCATTGCAATCCTAGCACATTTCTAGAAGGAAAGAGAAAACAAGACAATTTTGAACAGCCATCCTGATATCACAATTGACCTGCTCTTGATCCTTTTTTTCTAGAGTAGAATTGTGGCCAAAGTAGTTTTAGTTTTCCACCTGCTTCTTTAACCACCCAATCCCTAGCTCTAATGAAGTTGACGACTCTTCTAACAGTATGCAAGGTTTCTTTCAGAATTTTTAATAGAATCGTTGATGCCAATGTATGTCAGATGCAGAAGGCAATGAAGCATTATGGTTTTTCCATCCCAAGCAGCAAAATCAGATGTGTTATCAATCATCACAGACGTAATTTCTGCACACAGGGTCTATAAGAACTGTTTGTGAAATATATTTAGTATTGTTTTGAAGATATCAGTGTCTTTACTCGTTTCTTAAAAGGTGAAATAGTACAGGAATCCGTTGTTAATTGTATCCACATGTATATAACAGATGAAAACAGATGGCCGCACTGAGCAATACCACTAGTTTCTTTCAGTTGCCTGTGTAAGGAAAATGGCGCAACTTCCAACTCTTTCACGGCCTGCTTCAAAATTGCAGGTGGCATGCCTGATGGGAGGGAAGTCTCCATCTCCAGGGCTATTGCCTTAGTTTTCTTCTTTTGCTCCAAGTAATTATGTAAGATACACATTTCTATGACATGTGACTTTATTAAGGATTCTTCAATCATGCGTCTCAACATGAAAACTTTCCTTATAGGACATTATAAGATAAGGACTTTATATTGAGCCTTGCTTTCAGAAAGAATCCCTACTGTTAGTGTAATCTGGTATGGGGTGAGATGCTTTTTTAGCTTTTCTGATTTTGTGCACCCAATGGGCAGGAATGTGTCATAAAAACAGCACTCTTGCTTTTATGTCCCATTATACATGGTGGTAATTCTAAAATCAAAGGCTATGTAAGACTCATTGTATTTCGCTTCTTTGTTAATTTCTAGCTGAAGCCTGGCCTGGTATTGAGCATAGAGAATCTTTATAAGGATCATGATGTCATGGTCCTTTGATTTATAGGAAATTATTCTTGACTTAATAACATGGTGGTGATGATGGAAACTATACTTTAAATGACTACATCCGGGAATATTCCATAACCCTTATACAACCATGTTCCTTGGACACAGCCAAAGCCTTGATAAAATAATTTGAAATGAAAATCTATTGTCTATAAAGACAATAAGTTACAGAAAAGAAATCCAAGAAATAAAGATATTTATCTTTATTTGTGCCTGATTTATTGAGCTATCCACCAAAGTTGATAAACCAAAATTAAAGTGTATTTTTTACCAAAATTCGTCTTTGGACATTATGAGGCTATTTGAAAAACTAAAGAACCACAAACTTTTGGTATGAAATTCTTTTTTTAAAAACAGAGATATTGAGATATAATTCTTTTTTTTTTTCTTTTGGTAAACTTCCTGCCTTCAAGGACTCTCTGTTAATGGATGCCAGATTACAGATAAAGCCATTAAAGCTTTAGTTAAAAAGCATGGAAACAGGTAATGATGATAAGCTTCTCGTTTACATATACCTTATATTTATGTATCACTTATCAGTTTACAGAGGGCATTCTATTGTCTTTGTATTATGTTATTCGGTGTTTCATCAAGCACTCATCCACATTTGTCAGCTGAATAAACTGAGGCCCAGAGCCATTAAGTGACCGGCTAACTGGCACACAGTTAGTTATAGAAGCTAGACTTTCCAGTTTCAAGCATAGTGTGTTCTGGCACAACTCAAGGAAAGATCTGGGAAACATTTTCCCTCTCTCCTCTTGTTCAGTACCTCAAGGCCAATCACAAATGACTAGAGACTTTCCCCATCATGATTTGACGAAATCAAATGGAAAGAGTTAATACCGCGCATTTATCCCACCATTCTGGAGAGATCAAATGACTATCTTTTCCATAGCTGTCATTCTCCCACACTTTGGGGGAGGCATTGCCCACCCACTACAGTAACATGACCGGTAGCAGATGGCACTGTGCGAAGGCACGGCAGACTCACAGGTTTCCGTAGGGACGAGGAGGTTTGACTTCGGTAACACGAAGGCTCACCAAGTGGGCGGGTGTGGGCTTCAGATAAGGTGTCTGGTCTCTCAGGGCAGCCCTGCTCCTTCCACACCCTATAAGAAACATTGAGAAAGAAGCTTCACGAACAGCAGTGTTGGTTTCTTCATATGTCTGAGGTGGGATGATTGGGAGGGTGACACATTTTTATTCATTGCATTTGAGTCTGATTCTGATTTGTGGACATTCCAAGGGAGTCTGGTGAGTCTTGCCCAGTGTGGAGACCAAAGTGCGCTGGAGTCTAGGCATCAACAACTCCTAGACAAACAGAACTTTAATCTCAACCACTCCCTGTGGATAGAACCTACTGCCTTTTGTTCAACTTTTTATTTGCTTTTTAAATAAAATTTCCCATACACATTTAATATTAAAGTAGGTCGTTCTCTGAAGTTTAATAAAAGGTTGTAGCTGGAAAATAAAATGGGAGGAAAAATCAAAATAAGAACAATTTATTGAGACACATGCACATTCTATTAAATTTATTTTCCAGGGTCCATAAAAAAAATAAAATTTCCCAATGTTACCAGCCTGGGAAAGTCTAATTGAATTGTACTTAAATGTGATAATGTGTTTAAAACATGGCAAATGTGAATTGGGAGTTTGATGTTTTCTCAAGAACCTTTTTGAAACATCATCACTTCAATTCACTTTCTTCCTTATAATTTCATAAACCACAAGGCATAGGAATCAGTTTAATATTTTGTTTTTGGAAAGAGTAACTGAGAGACTCTAGATATTTGCTTAAGACTGTGGTTATTTTTGATACCTTAGACTTTCTACTTTATAAGGAGAAAAATATTCTACTAAACTGATTCCATTGGTCAACTTATTGTGAAGAGGAAGTATCAGATGGATTATAACTTCTTTACAGAATATCTATCCTTTTACCTATTATTTCTCCCCCGCCCCAGACCCTTCTCTGGGAAGCGTTCTTTCAGTAGCAGCGGAAAAAATGAAATCATATAAGCCTGCTCATTAGTTACGTGAATTTAGGAAAGTTATATATTTTCTGAGCCCCAGTTACCTTACTTATAAAATATGGGTCATAATGATTATCAGGGAGAGCTATTATGAAAATTAAGAGAATGTTTATTAAAAAAACACACCTCTCTCAGTGACTGGTATTTTTTATGTGCTCAGTAAAAGCCACTTTGTTTCAGCTACACTGATTATCCCCTTCTCTGAATGCCTGTAGCACACCTTATTTATTCCCCAATATTTCTACAATGATAACATTGTCTCCTTAAGCAACTTTTAAAGCAAGACTACCTTTTGCACTTGCAGGATCTGGCACAATGCACAAAATAATTTGGGGGAACACCCTGAATCCTCCGAAGGTCAACAGGCTGTGAATTGTGTAATAGCTTGTTTGGTAGAAAAACACACCAAGGAGCATGGCCCCTCGTGATTAAAAACAAACAAACAAACAAACAAACAAACAAACAAACAAACGGTTGCAGCTGGCCAGTAAAAATCTCATCAAATTGAATTCTGATTGACAAAGCGTATGAGTAAATTAAGAAGCCAATATTTCTTGAATAAGTTGGCAGCGGGCTTCTCTGAATTATCTCAAGTTTTTTAAGTCCTTGTCCTTGGATAATTTTGACATAAGTCAACATTAAATGGAAAGATAAAACTAGAAATGAAGTCTGGGCAGGGATTTCCAAAATGGTCCCTGTTGCTAGTTTCAAATTTCACCTTCTTCACTCACTCAGAAATAGTAATCCTTTGGTTTAGAAAAATTCCAGCGTATTTGCCTTGTTTCTTTGTTACAGCTATTACTATTTGGATATGTTTGCTTCTAATTGTTCTTCATTCACAGCTTTCTTTTTCAAGAGTTGTAACTTTTTTTGCCTTTAACATTTTAGCAAATACTTTCCTACATTATTGAAAACTTGCGAGTAACATCAGTTTAAGGTTTGCAGAATTTATTATCTATCTCTCAAGTGTTGAACAGTTAATGATTTCTAATATTTCAAAGTAAATTCTGCCCTGATGATCTTTCTGCATGGAGGTTCCTACTTCCCCTTTTATGACTATGTATTTAGGCTAGCACATCCAAAGAGAGATTTCTGGGTCTAGTCACATGAAAATACTTTAAATCTTAATTCACATTTCCAGATGATTTCAAGGATTGAATTAAGTTATACCCCATCAACAGTGAAAGAGAATGCCTGTTCATGATACTCTTGCCAGTTGCTGATCTTTGGGGTGGGGTGGAGAGTCGAGGACTGGGGACAAAGTGAACATCACTGATTTCATAGGGAAAAAAAAGATGTTGCATGATTCCTTTAATACTCCTGTTTTTGATTACTTGGTTTCATCTTTATTCATATGTTAGCTCTTTGCATTTCTCCGAGTGTAAATTTTCCATACAAGTTCTATTGAAGGCATAGTGGTTTTTGTAACAAAGACATTTTATTCATTTCTTTTAAGATAACACAGTTCTTTTCTGTCTAGATTTTAGATTATTATATCCATATTTTATTTTATTTATTATATATGTGTTGAAAATGGACTCAAACCCAGAGGGATTTTTAAATACAACACTTATTTTTATTTTTTTAATTTTTAGAATGTTTTATTTTATTTATTTATTTGAGAGAGAGAGAGCACGGACAGCAGGGGGAGGGAGAGGAACAAGCAGACTCCGCATTGAGCATGGAGTCCACTGATGTGGGGCTCAGTCTCAGGAGCCTGAGATCATGACCTGAGCTGAAATCAAGAGTTGGATGCTTGGGGCGCCTGGGTAGCGCAGTCGTTAAGCGTCTGCCTTCGGCTCAGGGCGTGATCCTGGCGTTCCGGGATCGAGTCCCACATCAGGCTCCTGGGCTGGGAGCCTGCTTCTTCCTCTCCCTCTCCCCTGCTGTGTTCCCTCTCTCGCTGGCTGTCTGTCACATAAATAAATAAAATCTTAAAAAAAAAAAAAAAGAGTTGGATGCTTAACTGACTGACCCACCCAAGGGCCCCACAATGCTTATTTTTAAAATATAAAAACAATGTATTTTTTTAAAAAATTATATAGAATTAGGTAAAAAAAATAAAAATTGCCCTTAATTCTACTACCTAGTGGGGAGCACTGTTCACATTCAATCTATTTATTTCAATCTTCTTTCTATATGTTAAAAAAATAATTTAGATAAAACCATGATCACAAAGATAGTTTTGTAGTTTTTATTTTCATTTACTACATTGAAAGAATATTCTCAGTTCATTAAATGTCCTTTGAAAGAACAATTTTTGATGGTTGCATAAAATTTATGTACAAACTCACTAACAGGTATTTGGTTGGTTTCTGAATGTTTGTTATTATATGTAATATGATGAAAAATCTTAGGATAGAGATTTAGAGGTGGAATTACTGGATCAAGGTCATGAACATAAATATTGCAAAATAGCTTTCTAGAAAGAGGTAACGGTATGTATTCCAGCAGAATGTAAAAGTGTCAATCTAACCTCATTGTACTGGCATTGAGCATTATTATAATTTTAAATAAAAATTTTCGCTTCTTTGATAGAATTTACACTTTACCGTTTTGCTTTGCTGCTCTTTGATAGCGGAGTTGAACACTTAATAGAACATTTTTTTAAAAGATTTTATTTATTTATTAGCGAGAGAGAGAGAGAGAGAGAGAGAGCATGAGCAGGGGGAGGGGCAGAGGGAGAAGTGGGGGAGCCCAAAGCTGGGCTGGATCCCAGGACCCCAGGACCCCAGGACCCCAGGACCCCAGGATCATGACTTGAGCCGAAGGCAGATGCTTAACCGACTGAGCCACCCAGGTGCCCCAATAGAACATTTGTTTATCCTAAGTTTATTACTTGCTTCTATTCTTCTGTGAAATATATGTTCATATTTCAGAGGTTTTATTTCTTTTTAAGAGCTCTCGATATAGAAGATGATAACTTTCTATCATAGCTTTGCAAGCATTTTTCCAGGTTGCCATTTACATTTAAAAACCTTTATGTTCAGAATTATAAAAACTATTTAGTTATATTAATCTCCTTTATATTTTCTTCCATTGTTTTCAGTTTAAAAAAAGCTTTGAAAGCCCTGAACTTAATATTCGTCCACTTTTTCTATTTTAAAATGTGTTTTCTCCATTAACTCTTATGATTTTATTCTTTAGAAACTAAAAATGTACTGAGAAAATATAATTACATATATTATTATCTGCTGTTAATATTTAAATAGTTTTTTGTCTTCCTTTTTCTTATCTTTTCAAAGAAAAAGTCATATTACTTGCAAACTCATTGTGCAGAAATCATTTTGCTCTTCATGTTTACAGGAATTGTTGGGAATTCTCAGCATTCTGTTGCCAGCACCAATTCTGGGGCTGTGGGTGGGACTGGGAACCAAGTCACACTGGCCCATCTCAGCTCCAGAATCTATTTATTTCCTTTTGAAGGTGTTTTAAATGTATTACATTCAATGACCTTGGTTTTTGGGGGGGTTGTTGTTGAAGAGTTGTGGGTATTTTCACTTTTCTCAGGTTTTGATGATTCATTTCACTGACGACTAGGAAAAGAGATTCAGTGTTAAAGATGCAAGAAGGGAAATCCATTCTCACTTTTTCAGTCACTAGTGTAAAGTGAGGATTTGGCATGACTTCTGTGAGCTGGGCCAATCTTCTAATACTATTTGCTAGTAGTATTAGAAATGTTTCTAAATAGTGTCTTGTTGGTTTAGAAGCTTTATCAGATAGTAAGCTTTCCTCCTCATCAGAATATATAGAATGGCTGCCCGTTCTATTACATTAGTATGTCTGTCAATTCTTGTGCTAACATCACATTTCTCTATTATATTTTTATCAAATAAAAGGAAAAGCTCCTCATTTTATTTTTAAATATTTTGTTCTCCATTCTTTCCTGTTTCATTTTCCGAACTGTATTTAGATACAATTTCCTTCAAAAAAATCTCTCTGAAATTTTCTTATTAAAATTGTTTTGGAAGAATCAATATCTTGTCAAATTTGTAAACATTTGCATTCTGCATATAACCTTCCACTTGACTTTTAGCTCATTAATTCTTCTGCTGCACGCAATTTACCATTTAATTTATCAATTGAATTCTGCATTTTTAAAAAATATTTATTTCTTTGTCAGAGGGAGAGAGAGAAAGAGAGCGAGCACAAGCAGGGGGAGCAGCAGGCAGAGAGAGAAACAGGCTCCCCATTGAGCAAGGAGCCTGGAGATCCTAGGATCATGACCTGAGCTCAAGGCAGACACTTAACCAACTGAGCCACCCAGGCGTCCCTGAATTCTGCATTTTAATTATTACATTTTCATACTTGGACTTCTTTCCTTCCTTCCTTTCTTACTTTCCTCCCTCTCTTTTTTCTTTTCTTTTCTCTTCTTTTTTCTTTTCTTTCTTCAAATGTGCCTAACCAAGTTTGATAGTTATTCATTATTTACACATACTTTCAATATTTTCTGGAATTTCTTTAGAAATATTATAAATTCTTATTTTGTATTCTGTATCTAAAAATTCCAATATCTTCAGGCTCTGTGCATTTGCCTTTTCTACTTGTTGTTTCTGGCAATTCTTGCTCATGGTGCCTTGTTTCCTCATGTAGCTTGTGCGTTTTTAATGTCAGCTTGTGTTTCTTTCTTTTTTTTTTTTTTTAAGATTTTATTTATTTATTCGACAGAGAGAGAGACAGCCAGCGAGAGAGGGAACACAAGCAGGGGGAGTGGGAGAGGAAGAAGCAGGCTCCCAGAGGAGCAGGGAGCCTGATGCAGGGCTCGATCCCAGGGCCCTGGGACCACGCCCCAAGCTGAAGGCAGACGCCTAACCACCGAGCCACCCAGGAGCCCTTCAGCTTGTGTTTCAAGCTCCTTTCAGAACACCAGGAGGACAGAGTAAATGTACATTTTTCCATTAAGAATTTGCCTTTTCCTCTTCCTGGTTCTGCAACCTTGCTAAATCAGAATCATCTTAAAAGAAATTCTGGATTTAGGGCTTTTCAGATCAAACAAGTGGTACAAATTTAGGGCACAAAGCAGTGTGAGGACCAACTTAAGATTATAAATATGAAGGGTAGATGGGCACTTTCTGTGATGTCTCCTTTTTTGTGGTGAGCACAATTTATTCTTTTATTGGAGGTAGAGACATTTAAGATCCTGGCTCTATGTGCATATTTCTCTTCTGCCTCTCCTCTTTGTACATCCCCTAGGCTGTTAGATCCTGTCCTCTGTGGTGCCATTAAAATACAAGGTTTGAGGGGCGTCTGGGTGGCTCAGTCGTTAAGCGTCTGCCTTCGGCTCAGGGCGTGATCCCGGCGTTATGGGATCGAGCCCCGCATCAGGCTCCTCTGCTGGGAGCCTGCTTCTTCCTCTCCCACTCCCCCTGCTTGTGTTCCCTCTCTCGCTGGCTGTCTCTCTCTGTCAAATAAATAAATGAAATCTTAAAAAAAAAAAAAATACAAGGTTTGAGACAATATCCCCACTTTCATTCTAAATTAAGATGCCAGACCACCCACATAGGACACACTAAGAGAGTGTAATGTTAGTTTTACAGGATTGGCAAATAGTTACTCTTATCCTGTAGTTAAAGTAAAGGGTGAAGAGCTGGAGAAGGGATTTTGAGGAGTAAGTTAGTAGTATCCTCTGATGAGAGAGGGAAGTGCACTTTGACTTCAAGCCAATTGGGAAGGGGTGGTGAGAGCCACTTCGAGAGTCTGGCCCATGTCCCCTGTGGCTTACGAGCTATAGGGACTAGTGTCAGCATTATATTCTTTTGAGTCCATTTTGGCTCTTAAATATGGTTGTTCTGATAGTCTTTTCATTTGTCCACATTGAGATGGCCACTTTGCATAGGCTGATGTATCCCAATTGCTCTGAGGCCTTAATAATGTTAACTACTACAAATGAATATAAACATTTAATTTTCTTTAAAAATATAATTGCGTGGGTAATAAAATGCTTTCTCGATAAACTTAGGACGTCAGCATCACCACAGATCTGTGAATTGTTATCAAACTGATACCCAAAATAGCAAATGTATTAAGAAATATATTCCTTCTACTTTGGTAGTTGATTCATTGGAATTAGAGAGATTTAGCCTCTTGATGAACCCATAAAACCTTTTTACTGTTAGGAGAAAAAGCATTCAATTTCGTTGAGAGGAGAATATATAACATGGCATTTGAGAAGAAAATAAGATAGGCTAAAGCCTTGCACAATGATAGAAATGACAATTTTTTGATTAATAAATTGTCAGCATGGGGCACATTCCTTCAATTGTCAGCAATTTGAGATCCTAGCATTAATCAGCTTTTATGGAATGCCACCCACTGTTCGTACAGCAGCTAGGAAGGCAGTAATGGAAAACTGTAGAACTAGCATTAGATCAGAGATCATGCTGACTGGAGTGTTTTTATTTTGTGTGAAGACCCTTTTTCATTATTATTATTATCATTTAGGAATTGGTCAAAACATGCCATGTCCTCCTCAAATGACTCTGTGAGTGCTTTCTTTCAGGACAATAAATGGTGCTAATAAGTTGGCAGGCCTCCCACCAACTAGACCTTTGATATATGTTGTGTGAGCACGTTAATATGAAATCAGGAATTACAGAAACACAGGGAGTGTTCCCCGCTCATAATTGTCTTTTTATGTAATGCAAAATAAATCAAACTATCATGTTGCTCCCAGGAAGCTGAACCACTTATAAAATAATGACTTTTGTTTTTATAAATTGGTTTAATTTATCTGTTTCTTTATTGCTTATTAGTTTCCTACAACATTCAATGCGCTGCAGGGGCTAAATAGATGTGTGGGCATGGCCCTGCTGTGAAAGAGCTCACGGTATCTGCATACATGCCATTATTCGGTCCCCATGTAGTTACTCCCTCTCTATTCTTGATCTGTTGAATAAACATGACAATATTCTTCAGATGTGAATGTGACACTTCTCACCCCTTGTCCATAAGCTATCGCTTTGTGCCTTTTTCTAGTATGGAGGCTAAGGACTGCCAGTTTATCACTTCTGGTGTTCTTGGTCTACCCTGGTACCAAACTAGACATCTTAAGAAAAACTTCTAAGGAAAATTAGTATATAGACTGTCACCTAGAAGGAGAACAAAATACATTGATGCAGGACTGGGTATTGTGATCTTTGCAATCTTATTATTGGCTATAACCATGAGTAGTTCCATGGAGCGAATGAGAATGTGAAGTGGAAGTTCAATCATTTGTGGTTCAGAGAGCCAACCTGTGGACTGTTCTCAGTAGAGTGGTTTAGTAGATGGTGATGGAAACCTCAAACAGGAGGTCTTAGGTTGGGGTTGATGACTGTGCTTCAGAGGGTAGAGGAACTTCCTGAGATTATAAGTAACATTTGTAACATTTTATATTTAAGAAGCTGTGTGTTTTCTTGAGGAGTTAATCTATAGCTTTCACCGGACTCTCTGGCAAACATGAATCCCCCAAAAGTTACAAACTGTTGGCCTAGGTCAGTACTTGGCAACTTTTTAATGGAAAGCCCAGATAGTAAATATCTTGGGCTTGGAAGAACATATAGTTTCTATAAACAAATGGACATGGCTGTGTTCCAATACTTTTTTTTTTACAAAAATATGGTGATCCATGGGCTGTAGGTCTCTGACCTCTGGCTTAGGCTATGATTTGGTAGCATGAACTTTCAAAATACTCTACTAAAGGAAGTTTATCCAAGTTTTCCCTTTTATTAAACTCATATTTAATACAAGAATTTTATTTGTCTTATTGAAGTATAATTTACATGGAATAAAATGAACAAATCTTAAGTGTACTACTCAATGAATTTTTGCATGTCTATACATCCATATAACCACCACCCACATCAAGATATATTCCATCACTCCAGAAAGCTCCCTAATGTTCCTCTTTAGCTATAATCTCCCTCTCCCTGGAAGTAACCATTCTTTACTCTTCTATCACCATAGCTTAGTTTTGACCTTTTCTTGAACTTCATTGAAATAAGATTATAGAGCACAATGTATTTTGTGTGTGTTTGGCTTCTTTCCCTCAACATAATGTTTTTGAGGTTCACCTGTGTTTTTGAACACACAGATTTTTAATATAGATATCCTGGTTCTTTATATTGCTGTTACTCAAGACCCCACCTGCTTAACTAGCAAGAATTTGTTGGTCCTTTGGTGTTTATAGTGCTAGATTAGGGGCCATAAGGAGATGCAGCAGCATTCCTGTCTCTACCCTCCCACCACTTGGAGTTAAACCACAAACACAACAACTGCAATTCAAGAACTTTAGTTACAAATAACATCAACAAATTGAAGCACAAACTCTGAGTACTCTTTCTCATTGGTGAATTTAAAGGTTTAAATGTATTCTTAACAACTGAGGGCTCTTGTTTCTCTTTACTTTTAGATCATTAGAAACCAATTTGGTTTACACTACCATTGGCCCATAAAATTGCGAGGAAGTTTCTAATGTCCTTTGGTCCAGTGCTTCTCAGACTTGTATATGCTATGAATTACCTGGAAGTCTTATTAAAATGCAGATTATAATTCAGGTGGTCTGGGCTGTGGCCTGAGAATCTGTATATCTGGCCAGTTCCCACATAGTGCTGATGCCGCTGGCATGGGAAACATGTTTGAATAGCAGGGCTCTCATCTAGTAATGATTACTGATGTGGTTTGAACCAGAGACAATGTTATCCAAGGGCAGTGGCAGTGAAAACTGAGAAAGAAGTAGGATATTTACGAGTTAAAGTGGAGAGAAGTTGCTGAGAAACTGGAATAATACATGAAGAACAGAAGATACTAAGGACGATTCCCAGGGTCTGATTAATATTAGATAAATAGCAATAGCTCTGGATCTCTCTCCAGATCGCTGTCCACCTCTGGATTGCTTCTGGCCCTGGGTCTTTTGTAGCCATGGGAACTTACAGATTTGGGTTCCTACTGGAGCAACGTATATCCCATTATTTCTATGTCTAAACGTTAAAGGTCTGAATATGCTTTGTCTTCCTCTACTGGCTTTATGGTGGATTTTTTTTTTTTCCTCAAGGAAGTCCTGCATTCTCCATATGATAATATTTACCTAATTTGTTCTCATGATGCTACCTAATCACTTCTGCTTTTATGTGTTAAATTTTAGCGTAACATGTGCTTTTACATTGTTAACACTTATAAGGCTTATAATCTTCAAATGGACCCATGTTCATCACATCTTCCGCTGCCGTCTTTGTTCAGGAAGTCTTACTTCATTGCAGGCCCATTTTTAGACTCTTTTGCAGCAGGCAGATCTTTTTTATAAAAACTTGTGATATTGTTGATTTTAGTCTTTTGCTTCAGCTTACTCACAATCATCTCCAGGAACTATTGTTCAGATCAAGCTCATGTTCGTGCATGTGTTACGTCTCCACTGAGCCCCCAAACACACACATGGTATTTATTTAGGGACTTCATTTACACAATGCTTCTGATTATTAATTCCATATTTTATAACAAAGCACAGCCTAAATTAGTACTAGCAGGTGGTACTGCACTTTTGCCTGTGACGCCCTTCCTACCTTTCTCCGTAATTCCAGAGCTCTGTTTTTAGATGGTCACATAAACATTTCCATTACAAAGTCTTTCTTGCTTCTAATTTTTAAAAAAAATTGTCTGTATTTGAAAAATCCCTTGCATCTAGACAGTTATTTGAAGGCCCTGATGAGATGGAAGAATGGCCACAGTGATAGCTAGAAAAGTTGTTGTAAGCTGGAAGGAAGGAAAAGAAGTCAAGATCTAAATAAGGGATACCCTACTTAGTAATTTCAGGGTATGACAAAGTTCGAGGCCAAACTATTGGAATAGGTGGCTGATGGGGGTGCAGAGAAGAAGATTGTAAGAGATCAGGAAGCCAAGAACCCAAGGTCAAGGTGTTAGATGGGCCATCCACTTGACTACTAAAGTCACCTAGGTTATTGGCAGGACTTGGGTGGGGAGGAAGACTGTGTCTGGGCTGAAATCTTTCATAAATGGTGGTGACTGAGGTATAAGGGAAGTTGATGTGTGACTGCAAGGGTGATAAATGACAGCTAAGAGGAAGTTGGAGAGGCTGTCATGTATCATGTGAGAGGAGGTGATCATTGTTGGCAAGTGATGGTAGGGCACACAGAGGATAAGAAGTCTGCATCCAGATTCTGAGCTCCATGGTAGTAAGAGAATGAATAGTCGTCACTTGTGAGGGATATGGGAAAGTAATTGCATGGGGGGGGGGTTCTTCCTTAAGGCAAGGTAGAGGGATTAGGCAAAGAAACAGATAACTTCATAGAAGATTTTACTGTATGGAGCAGTATTTCCATAGAGTGGAGCTCAAGGGTTTAGATGGGTTTAGAGGGATGGGCTGGGTCAAGGGCCGAGAGGTACCCACTGGGGGATGAGGGTGGAGGAGAGAACAGACGGCCAGAAACTCATACTTTGGGTATTCCATATGAAAATACATAATGGGTTTTCAGTTAATCTCTGAGGAGAGTAGGCAATGCACCTGTGTGCAGATGACTTCTCTTAGATGATGCTGGTCCCAGCAGCTGCAATTTCTGCAATCACTTGGCCTTGAGTGGTGTTCTTCTAGGCTGCAACCCTGCAGCTAAGGCATGGGATGGTGTAAAACCCTTATTGTTATTCAGCCTTATAATACAAATTCCTGGCTATGATTAGGTTCAGCTTTTATACCCTAGTACCGCACTTGCTTGCCATAAATTGCCTGGGATCTATAATAACGTAATCATATACTTTCATAGTGTTTACAGGCTTTAGAACAATTTTTAAGGTACTTTCAAGTACATAATCCCATATAAAGCCTTGCATTTTCTTTTTAGAAACACAAAGCTTTTCTCTTATGGTTTATTCACAATTATGGGAAAACTCAGGCTGAGAAAAGAGAATTTTATTTTGGGTTAATAATTTCAGTTAAATTAATTGTTTATCAAGTGGAAATAAAAAAAAACACATTGAGGGGGATTAATATTTGAAAAATAAGCTAGAGGAGTAAGAGGCAAGGTGTATGCCTTGTCAGTTTTCAGTGACCCTGAATGGGTCAAGTTGAAGCTAATTTTAGCAGGTGGGTCTTTCTGTTGTTCTCCAGGCTTGATGATGGGTTCCACTCTTTATGTTTTCACTTTTAACATAATGGTCCTCAGGGCAGGAGACCGCTCTCTCATTTAGCTTTGTAACTCGTCAAGATTGGAGGGAAGTGGCCAATACTGTGAATATTTGGCTGGTAATGTAAAGCTCAGTTTGGCCTTGGAACTAACAAAAAGAAATAGAGCATGAAGCATGGAAACTTACTCTCTTACAGATGCTCTTAATGCTCAAGCTTGAGTCAGCTACAGAACAGCTCCAGAACCCCATATTCCTCCCTATTAACAATGAAATTTATGAAACTCATTTACCTAGAATAAGGTAGACATTCCATAAATGTGAAGTTTTCATTTCTTCCTCTTAGCTGAACTATTGTTTACACTTGGCACTAAAGTGACGTTTGAAAGTATAGGAAGCATATGGAGGTCTTCTGTCCAAGGCAAGCTAGACTTGGTTGTGGGCAAGTAGTACATAATGTGACGTGTTTTATTTTACACTACTTGGATGTCCTGATACTAATTTGAACAGTTAACTGTTTAGAGAGAAGACAATATTTTAATATCATTGTCAGCTATATTAAAGTACATGGACAGGACTTGCTAGAAGGGCACTGGGGCTTTCTTCTCCTGGCCAGGGTCCATGTGGTTCCTTTCCACAGGCTATCCTTACTCTGTTCTGGGTCCCGGGAAGTGGGGAGGGTGAGGAGAGTAGGTTCTTGGTACTCAGGACTTGATCCTGTCGTTGGCCTGTGGACTTGCTGCTCCCTGGCTCTGTCCCCTCCTAGTGACTGGCCCAGGCTGATCATGACCCCTCCAGTGGGTGAGGGTATCAGCCAGACATGGAGAATTCCTCGGCCTGATCCCTCTCTGTCCCTGCACCCAGGGAAATAGCTCTTAACTTTTTATTTTTAATTTTTGTTTGAAATAAAGTCCTTAGTTAGCTAAAAAAAAAAAAAAAGTATACAGAGTTAAATGAGGATTTGACAGTTGATGCCATCTACCAAGAATGTAACTGTTTGGAAAGCATGGAGTTGTCTGGTCAGATGAAGCAAAGAATTTTCCAGGATTTGTCACTGAGATTTTCTTGTTATGGGAAGAAAAAGGGAATAATTCCTTATAGTTTGGATGGACTGATACCACCAAGTATATTTGTATAGATTCATCCTCTCCCCTTTTCTCTAGTACACCTTGATGATCAAGTGCTTTGTCACTGCATACAGCAGCATTCTGATTAAAGGATCTCTTACGTTGTTCATCTTTTATTGCACAGACTGACTTAGTGTTTCTTCGATCTCTTTCAGTGGCTTTACACATATCATGAAAAGGAGACTCTCCAAGAATTGCCTCTTTTTTAATTTCCTCTGTTGATTGGCTTAGAATTACAGTTTGTTTTTTTTTGTTTCTTGGTTGTTGTTGTTTTAAGGATTCTTATTTTTCAAACAAGAATAATGAATTTGGGGAAAGAGTTTGCTCAAACCAAAAAGTTGGTCACTTTGTTGGAAGTTTAAGGAAATGCTTATGCAAATCCAGTGCCTACAATGTGCTTAAAGAAAAGTCCATTGATACTATTAATATCAAGATATTTTTCTTTTCCTTCTGTCGGTAAGTCTTCCAGGAATTTTCACACCAAGACTTCTGAGTGTTGTCTTTGAGGATTCTTTCATCAACTTGGCACAGATAGAAATGTCATCTTGACCTTGTTTCTGAAGGATGTTTTAACCTTACTAATTAAGCAACCTCCACCGCTATTCAGTGAAGCTCTCTTGAGAGTGAAGAGCCTTTGATTCGGAAAATTTCCTAATTGGATAGGACCTCTCATCATAAACCAGTCATAACATGTTGATTATAGTTTTACCATTAGGAATTCCATTGCTTATCACAAATGGGTTATAACAAGAATTTGATTAACCTAAGTCAATTTTAGCCTGGAGATACTTGGAATCATTGACAAGATCAAGTTGCATTAGCAGTCCAGGAGTCCAAGGAAGGAGGGCCTTTGATTCATGATGGCAAAAAAAAAAAAAAAAAAAAAAAAAATTGTACAATAGAGTTTGCGCTTTTATAAAACAGCAATTTTCCAATGATGGCTAAAGTCTAATACTTCTTTTCGCTCTCTCAACTTGTATTTAAATTTTTTGTTATGAAAATATTCAGGAATATACAAAATCATATAAAGAATTCTCACATTCCCATCATTCAGCCAGAATAGTACCAATATTTTGTCAATCTTGTGTCATCAATCCCCTCCACTT
Organism: Ursus maritimus; assembly: GCF_017311325.1. Classification (NCBI taxonomy): domain Eukaryota; kingdom Metazoa; phylum Chordata; class Mammalia; order Carnivora; family Ursidae; genus Ursus; species Ursus maritimus. The sequence continues at coordinate 6,623,294 of NW_024426008.1, forward strand.
CTTGTTTGTTTTTGGAGGTGATTTAGAGCAAATCCCAGATACGTTATTGCACCCATAAACACTTCAGTATTTGCCTCTGTCCATCTACTTTTATGTTGTTAAAATAACCATAAATGCTAAAACTTACATAGTGCTTTACGGTTTTAAAGTGCCTTATCTCATTAAGTTATCACAATCATTCATTACGTATTACTATTACTATTTAACACATTAAAAAAAACCCAGAGGTTTTGAGTGTTGATGACATCCTTAGGGGCTACTGAGTAACAATGGGTTTGAAGTTTAGGCCTCCTACACATAGCTCAGTTTTGTACTTGCGGTGGATGTGACCACAACAAGTAAAAGCCTATTCCTTGGGTATTTGACTTCGCCTGTTCTTCACAGATGCTCCTTTCTTCTGCTCTTGTGACTCCTGAGAACCATCTAAAGGAGGATGAGGGTAGCCAGAGGGAAAGTGGTCATTGGACACATGACTTTGTATTGTGATATTTTGACATCTGGGGCCTTCCTGGCCCTGGAGAGACTGCTGTTCCCAGGGCTCCAGTTCCCAGAGAGAATAAAGGACTCACTTCTAAGTGTGGTTTTTATATGCGAACCAACCAATCCAAAGTCCATACCCCCCTACCAGTATTCTTTACCTTGCTCATACACTCCAGGCCACTATTTGACTGTCCCAAACACTGTAGGGCCAGGCACCAGACAACTAGAGACAGCCCCTGTGCTCTAGAAAGCCCACCAAAATTATCCAAACTAACTAATCCTAAACCTACTTACCCTCACCCATTCTTTCCCATGGAAACTGCCATAATGGCTCTTGCCCATATCTTCCTTTCGCTTCCTTCTGTTGTTTCCCCATGTGGCCCAGTGTCCTTTGGCGTGCCCCTCCTCTTAGGAACTGTTCGTCTGTTGGCCTCACTCTACTTGGATAATAATAAAACCTACACTTTAAAACAAGATGGTAAAAGCTGAGTAAAATCTCTTGAGACTAATATCAAGGCCTTTCTAAGATCAGATAAGCTTAGCTGGAAGCAGGTAAGGGTCCAGGGTCAGGTAATCAGGTTGGAGAGCAAACTCTATGAAAGAAGAGCCATAGGGACAGACAATGAGGTCAAGTGCACACGAACAACATCATAATTGAATGGCAATAGGCAATTGTTACCTTGCTGTCTGTCTTCCTGAGGTGGGTTGAATTCCAGGGGGAATTATATTTTTTCTTAAGTATGAATGTCATTCAAATACATTCTCTTAGGACAAGAAAGGCAGCATTCCCTTGTGCCCTGATGTTGATGTCTCCCCAGTATTTAGGTTACCATTCCTGTTGGTCCTGCCTATCCCATCCTATCTTGTGATAGCCCACAGTGAAGGACTGTATCTGAGGCTGTCCGTTTCTGAGTCTACCTCAAGCGTTTCCTCTTCTCTAAGACTCGAGTTCTCAAGCTAATGCTTGCATATCGAGCTCAGTGTCCACCTCAGGCAGAATTTTAGATCAGGTACCCCAGACTTTTCTAATATCCTCATTTTACAGATGAGAAAAGTGAGCTTCAGAGAGGTGAAGGACTGATCCTAAAAACACAGGATGCAAAAAAGGCAGAGGCCTTTGACACTGAAGTACACATTCCCTTACTATGCTGGGAATTTTCAGTAAAATCTGACTTTTATTCAATATAGATCATATGTCACAATAACAAGTTCTAGTGAACTACTAGTTGGCCAGAGCACAATCACTTTAATAAATATTTATGTAGGTAACTGGGAAATGACTTTCTTAGGAAAAAATGTTCTTATGACGATTTATGTCATATTTCATTATAATTCTGATACTGTAATGTGCTAGATTTTTCTTTCTGACTCGTGCTTCCATCTACACAAATATCCTCACAAACTCCACTAACACGCAACATCAACACACCCCCACATCTGAATACTCGCTCTCCTTTTGCCCTTTTAAAAAAATTCAACTCAAATTAACCTATCTAGATTGATGAGGCAATCAACTAATAGGCTATGTGTTAAAATACTTCACAATAACTCATTAATTTTCATATGAATTGATCTTGAAATAATGTCCTAAAAGCATGCTATCAGTTGAGGTAGTTTATTATTTTGTACTCGTTCTGGGAAATTGGTAATTTTCAGTTCCATACCCTAAACTGAAATTCTCTAAGAGGAGACTCCTAAAACACAGCAAGTAGTAACCCCAGTCAAATGTGTGTGAAAAATACACCATGGCACCAGCTACTAGGATAGATACTTCATACTTGCAAACCTCAGTGCTTTAAAGCAATCAGATAGGCTTTCTATGTCCTGTAAGTAATTTGAGCATGAGGGATGGCTCCATACTCCTATGCAGTATCAATTTGTAAGAAATGTGATGATATTTTTGATAAATCCGCACTGCCCTTGAGCATGGCCACTCTGTAATTTGGGTGTCATTAGCACAGGCTAAGGTCATGCTGCTTCTGGAAGCTGCCTTTAACCATATCTACTATTGCTGATTTTAGTATATTGATATTGTTGATCCTCATTATTTATGAATTCCATATTTGTGAATTTGCCTATTTGCTAAGATTTATCTGTAACTCCCAAATCAACAGTCAAGGTATCTCCCTAGTCATGTGTGGACATATGTGGAGTGGTAACAAATCTGAGTTGTCCACGGTGTGTGTTCTCAGCTGAGATCCAATGGGGCGAGGCTCTGCCTTGTTTCAGTTCTCATAGTGTAAAAGTGTCCTTGAGGCAGTCTACTTAATGCCATGTTTTTCACATTTTTGTGCTTTTTTTGTTGTTGGTGGTGATTTCACTGCTTGAGATGGCCCCCAAGCATAGTACGGAAGTGTTATGTAGTATTCCTAAGGGCAAAAAGGCTGTAGAGTGTCTTATGGAGAAGACAAATGTGTCAGCTTAATTTATTTTGGCAGGAGTTGGCCAAGAGTCCAATGCTAATGAATCAATAATAATTATTAAAATAGGTGTCTTAGGAGGAGTTAAGATGGCGGAGGAGTAGGGGACCCCTTTTTCAGCCGGTCCCCTGAGTCGAGCTGGATAGGTACCAGACCAGCCTAAATAACCACGGAATCAGCCTGAGACGCAGGATGATACATCTGGATCTCTACAAATGAACATCTCCAGCGCTGAGTATTGAGGTACCAAGAGGGGAGCTGTAAACCGTGCACGGATATCGGAAGATAAACGGAAGGGGGAGGGAGCCGCCGCGTTTGGGCGCCGGGAAGCGGCAACCACCTGCACGGGGGAGCGGGCGGACACACAGAGGGCACCCGCGAGAGAGCGGACTGAGACCGGTGAGCCGTGAACGCGCGCGCCACCAGGCGTCATTGGCACTGGATTCAGTTACGTGGCCGCTTTGGCACAAAAACAGACACATAGACCAATGGAACAGAATAGAGAGCCCGAAAAATGGACCCTCGCTCTTTGGGCCTAATATTTGTATAAACAGGAAAAAACATCCGGTGGAAAAAGACAGTCTCTTCAATAAATGGTGCTGGGAATGGACGCTACATGCAAAAGAATGAAACTTGACCACTATCTCACACCATACACAAAAATAAACTCCAAATGGATGAAAGACCTCGATGTGAGACAGGAATCCATCAAAATTCTAGAGAGAGAACATAGGCAGCAACCTCTACGACATCACCAAAGCAAACCTTTTTAACTTGCAATCCCAAAGGCAAGAGAAAGCAAAAGATAAAATGAATTTATGGGACTCTCAAGATTAAAAGTTTCTGCACATCCAAGGAAACAGTCAGAAAAACTAAGAGGCAGCCACGGAATGGGAGAATATATTTGCAAATGACACTACAGATAAAGGACTGGTATCCAAGATCTACAAAGAACTTCTCAAACTCAATACGAGAAACAAATAAACAAATCAAAAAAATGGGCAGAAGATATGAACAGACTTTTCCAATGAAGACATAGAAATGGCTAACTGAGCACATGAAAAAATGTTCAAAATCGTGCCATCAAGGAAATTCAAATCAAAACCACACTGAGATACCACCTTCAGCCAGTTAGAATGGACTAAAAATAGACAAGGCAAAAACATCTTGTTGGAGAGGATGTGGAGAAAGGGATCCCTCCCCATTGTTGGTGGAATGAAAGGTTGGTACAGCCACTCGAAAGTAGTGTGGAGGTCCCTTAAAGTTAAAAATGGAGCTACCCTATGATCCAGCCACATACTGGGTGTTTACACCAAAGATACAGGAACAGTGAAGAGGCCATGCCCCCCAATGTTCATAGCAGCAATGTCCACAATGGCCTTCATCATTGGAAGAAGACA
>NW_024426008.1:6632125-6663444 GCF_017311325.1 Ursus maritimus
CGAGATGCCCTGCAACAGATGACTGGATTAAGAAGTTGTGGTCCATATATACAATGGAATATTACTCAGCAATCAGAAAGAATGAGTTCTCAACATTTGCTACAACATGGACGGCACTGGAGGAGATAATGCTTAGTGAAATAAGTCAAGCAGAGAAAGACAACTATCATATGATTTCTCTCATCTATGGAACATAAGAACTAGAATGATCAGTAGGGGAAGAAAGGGATAAAGAAAGGGGGGGTAATCAGAAGGGGGAATGAAACATGAGAGACTATGGACTATGAGAAACAAACTGAGGGCTACAGAGGGGAGGGGGGTGGGGGAATGGGATAGACCGGTGATGGGTAGTAAGGAGGGCACATATTGCATGGTGCACTGGGTGTTATACACAACTAATGAATCATCGAGCCTTACATCGAAAACCGGGGATGTACTGTATGGTGACTAACATAATATAATAAAAAATCATTATTAAAAGTGAAAAAAAAATAAAAAATAAAATAAAATAGGTGTCTTTAGGGGCGCCTGGGTGGCTCAGTTGGTTAAGCGTCTGCTTTCGACTCAGGTCATGATCTTGGGATCCTGGGATCAAGGCCCGCATCGAGCTCCCAGCTCAGCAGGGAGTCTGCTTCTCTCTCTGCCCCTACCCCCTGCTAATGCTCTCATATGCTCTCTCTCAAATAAAATCTTTAATAAAAAAATAAAATAGGTGTCTTTAAACCAAAACACACATAAAACAAGGTTATGTATTGATCATTTGACAAAAATGTTATGACCAGAGGCTTGCAGGAACCTAACCTTGTATTTCCATTAGAAACAATGATTAAGTATTCATTAATCCAGTGTTTGCAGCAGCTTTTCAGAACATAACTGTCAGGAATAAGAATCAGCATGACTTGTTTTTGCTGAGAATACCACACTTTAAGAATTTTATTCATCTGTTGATTACATTTACCAACTCATTTCATGTTATCCACATTATATAATCACCTCTCAATATGCAGGCTTCCCACCATGCAGGCTTCCCACCATGAAAAAGTAAAAACGTCACTCAGGTGACTTTAGGGATCTTCTCATGTGCAGCGGATCAGGGAGCATGGTATATTTTGCTAATTTTTTTTCTTCCCTCCTTAGTCCCCACAAAATAGAAGTATTTGCCTGCCTTGCTCTTCCTGCTGAGAGTGTAGGTCCCCTGGCCTTGCAATGTCCACACCTGAGGACCCTGAACATCGGGAGAGTCCCCAAGGTTTCTGAGGCCTGCCGGGTCAGGAGCCTGGAGAACTTACGAGAAATAACCACGCTTAATGTTGCTGGCCTCAATATGGTGAGACTTCTTGGACCCAGACTTTTAATGAAGTTTCCATGTTCCTATGTTTCCAGAACATAAAACTAATAATGCTTCTGTGGCCTTGCAGCCTCATCATGAAGTAATGCAGTGAAATGTGCATTTAAGGAGGGAGGAAAGAATCCCATAGTACCAGGAGAGAAGGGGTTTGGACATTGGATTATTTTTTCTACTCAAAAGAAAATGCCTTAAACTGGAAGAGCAAATACGATCTCCTTAAGGAAACAGTGCCATGTAGTTATGGGGCAGTTGATGGACTTAAATGTCGACCCATTAACTGGATCTTTTACCACTTTTGTAACTGAACTAATATTTACAGTAATTCAATAAAACTCTTGAACAAACAAGACATAGTGATAATAGTTATCATTTATTGAGCCCCTCCCATATTCCAGGAACTGCACAGGGCACTTGTTATATGCATTACTCCTTTAGCTTCCCGTCTATCTTCCCTGTGGGAGAAGAACCATTACCCCCCAATTATCAAGTGGAATTACTGAAGTTCTGGGGGTTGAAAGAGATATGGTAGAGGTCACAAAGCTAGTACACCTGGACCCAGGTGTGCTGATTCCCTACCTCTCACCGCCCCACCTCGCATATCTACTGGTTTCTGTCTATGAGGAAGGACAAGGCAGGCTGACTTCTCCCTCCAGGTATGATGAGCTAAAAGGTGACATAACCATGGGACAGGCTGATTTTCACAACTGAATGTGGACTGCAATTCTGTGAACTTGGATTGGACACTACTTCTGGCTGAGAACATACTGTCATGCTTTTTGATACTGGTTGATTAGAAGCCAGAGAAAAGGTGATCTGTTGTAAGCAGGCGAATTAAAACTTTTTTGTGCTCAGTTTTTTCTTTTATAGCTTCATCTTGAGTGCTGAAGTGTTTTTGCCTTGAACGTTGCTCTGCATGAAGTAATGAGAGAAGGACAATACTGCATTTCTTTTTCTTTTAATCAAAACGTCATGTCTTGAAAAGAACTCTCCATTGAAAGTTGACAGTCTGTTCTTAGCTTGCTTAATGATGCATTTAGATATGTTTGGGGAAGTCTTTCACAAACTCAAAATTTTTAGTCTCTTTTTACCCAAAACAGCAAATTTACATTAGTAACAATAGCTTAATCTTACTTAATTTCTAGACATTCACTTCTTTTTTTTTTTAATGTTTTTTTATTATATTACGTTAGTCACCATACAGTACATCCCCGGTTTCCGATGTAAAGTTCGATGATTCATTAGTTGCATATAACACCCACTGCACCATGCAATACGTGCCCTCCTTACTACCCATCACCAGCCTATCCCATTCCCCCACCCCCCTCCCCTCTGAAGCCCTCCGTTTGTTTCTCATACATTCACTTCTAATCCATGAAGAGCTCCCAAATTATTATTACGTGTGCCATGTTGGATTACTTGATACACTCAATGAGATGATGGATGTTGTACAAAGGGAGAGCCTATTACTTAAATTATGTGAGTCTAGTTTAAGAAATTCTCACTATCAATTTTGGTGTTCCTTAGTTAATCTAAGTACAATATGGGATAAGCACTGCCATGACTCTCTGACTTGCATATTTTAGTGTATTAGGGATGCTACAGATTCTGGCACTAAACATATGAGATCACAGATTTGGAGCCCAGTGCCAAAAGGTCTTGGGGCTCTGGGTGTTGATTGTGAAGCAAGGCACAGTTGCTGAAATATGGTCAGTGCTCCGTAAATTTTTGATCACTTAATGAATGGGCTGAGAACAGGCTGTGAAGGCTGTATTGCAGTAAATGATGTGTCAATTGAAATTTTGTGAGTCAAGTCTCATTTTGTGGGGGCTTCTTATATTTAAGAACTTTGCCTAGAATTATTTAAAAATGAATAGCTACTTCCTCATTTGCCTATTGTTTGAGTTTGACTTTCTCTTATATAAGGTTTCCTTAAAGTGTGGATCACCTGAGTGTATGAGAAAATCACTTAGCATAACATGATATCCTGGACAGGATCTTTCCTGTGATTTTCCATCTTCTTGTGTCCTGGAAAGTCGAAGGCCCTTTAAGACATTCTTGAAATGTCAAGCCTTTCAGTAAGTTCTTAAGAGAGTTGCCATGAAGAAGGGCAGCTCTCTTTGCTCTTGAAACTGTAGGCTTTGTGGTCCAGATAGAGCTCAAAGTTTAAAAAGTGGACTTTGAACTCACTCACATAAAAAGCATAAATGTATAAATGCACACTTAAACCAGACTGTAAGGGGTAAAGGCAATAAATATTATAGCACAAATATGATACATCATAAATGCATAGATGTTAGAGCCTGGATAGATACAGATCTGGGTAAAGACACAGAGGTGGTTGGATGCAATGGTGAGAGAAGATTGTAGGACTTGATTTCCCCTTCCCTGTGGGTACAAACATCCATATGTATATAAAGGGGTAGGACTTCCAAGATCCTGCTCTATTATAAATTATGAGAGGGGGAATCCGAGTCTGTGTTCATTCAGTGCCTAGCACCACCCTCATTGCAATTAGGTGATTAGTAGTGATTTTTCCTGATAATGATAATGTTAGGGAGATGAATAAAATCTTTCTATTGAGACAGTACTCAGTAGTCATTAATATGATGGTGATAAAACCATAATGAGCCCTGGTTAAAATAAGTAGAAAAATCATGCAACTTCATGGCGTTAATCACAAGTTAGGTCTGATTTTCCCGTCTGGTTCTAGTCTGGTGCATTTCGATCCTTCATAACACCTCAATTTCTTAACGTTTCATAACTGATTTTATTCTAATAATAACCTAGAACTGAATCTACTAGGCTGAAACCCGACATTCATTTTAGAATCTTACAACTAAGTCCACTTTCTATCATTGGTTTATCAAGGTCTCTCTTAGTGTCTGATTTTATTAACAGGGAACCTCGGTGCTGGCTTGCCTCAGATGACTGACTCTTACCAGTTTTGTTCTTAACCAAAAGTGTTTTGGAAAAGGTACAGGCTTCGGAGCCATCAGCTTTAGACTTGACTGTTTGCTTTGCCACTTCCTTAGGGGCAGCTTCAGCAAGACATTGAGCTCCCACGTGCACGCTTTCCTTATTGTAAAGTGCTGATAGTAATGTTTATTTCATAGGACCACTGCAAAGAGTATAGTTAGTGCATGCGAAGTGACTGGATCGGAATCTGGCACACCTCAGGCGCTCCTCAAATGAGAGCGACTAATATGATGATGATAGTGATTATGCATCTGAAGAAAATGCACATTTTAATCACGAACACTCTTGAATCATGACCCTGTCTTTGCTGGGCGGAGAGCCCTGTGCCTGAAAATAAATTCTTGTTTGTTTTCCTCCTGTAGGTGAGAGATCAGATTGTCCATCTCATTGTGACAAAGTGTCCTAAGCTGGACAGTCTGGTCCTCAGCTCTTGCTCTCAGGTAACAGAGAGGAGCTTGGTGGAAATCAGCGCCCATCTGCGAACCCTCAGGTAATCTCTCCTCCGTGAGTATTGTAACCAGACCCCAACACAGCGGTCACGTTGTTCTTTAGGACTGTGGCTTTGGTCTGTGGATTTTTGTTTACTTAATTCACTGAAAGAACCAATACATGCTTGTGGATGGGTGGATTAGAAGCCTGAGACATTTCATAGAGCAGCCAGCATTATTCTGTGAAGTAACCCGACCCATCAACACTGACTGGAATAGAATGAAACAGAAATGAATGGACGCACAGTTTGGGGGTGTGTGAGATTTTGTCTGACCAAAGATTTTCTGAAGGGCAAATTAAGGATATGATTCCAACCACAGCACAGCGACCATTCTATATTCCTAATGGGCCTGTCTTACAACAGCAGTAAATAGCTCTAACCTCTTCTTCCTTTCACCCTCAAATATAAGCAAGAATGGGGATGGCGAGAAGAGGTAAGGGGAAGGCAGCGCAGTCATAGAGAAAATGCCCTCCATAACAGAAGCCCACTTACCCAAGAGTGTTTGCCAGAGGAAGGCATGGCATTAAAGCTGATGCTCTAAAGGGTCTAAGCCACAGCACTGTTTACTTAATGTATTCCCATAACTGACCAGTTTCTCCACTTTCTTTTAACTCAGAGTTATACAGCTGCAAAGGACATGGAGGATAACCTCCTATCTTTATATCATGTAGTGTTATTAACCTTTCTTCCAGTTACCATTTCTGTATAACAAACCACCCTGGAATCAAGTGGTATAAAATAACAATTTTATTAGATTCCCAGATTCTCTGGTTTGTGAATTTGGACTGTGCATGGGAATGATTGCTCGTCTCTGTTCTCCAATGTCTGGGGCTTCAGCTAGGAAGACTGAAAGGGTCTAGAATCATCTGGAGGCTCTCTTATTCACATGTTTGGCATCTGGATAGGGATGACTTGAACTCTGGACTGAGCTGACAGTGTCCACCAAAGAGCTTACACATGGCTGTTCCCTATGGTTTGGTCTTCCTCACAGCATGGCGACCCCAGGACAGTGGAACTTCCTACATGGCAGCTCAGGACCCTAGTATGAGTGTCCCAGAAAGCAAGGAGGAAGCTACATCACTCTGCATAGACTAGCCTTGAAATTCATGAGGTACCATTTCCTCTATACTCTAGTGATGGAAGTAGTTAACAAGTGTGCCCAGTTTTATAGGGGAGGGCCCATAGATCTCACCTCTCAACTGGTGGAACATCAAAAAGTTTTACAGCCATTAAAAAAAAAAGGCCACTGCCCATTCTATAGTTGAGGCACCTAAGGAAATATTAAAAACTTATCATATAACTTCTAAAATAATTACAGATTTAGGATTTTTGAGCTGAAGAAAACCTTAAAGGTGCCCCTAATCCAAACACTTGTTTAAATAAAGAGGATATTACCAAGACCCGGAGAGGGTGCTGTGACTTGCCCAAGCTCACCCAGCTGGGCAAATGGCAGGGCTGGGATCAGATCCCAGGTCATGTGACCACCAAGCGCTCTCTCCATCAGACTGAATGAGTATTAGCAACTGAGCACTGCTCACTGGAAACAGCTCTCTCTGATGGAAGAGAACTCTGGAATGGCAAATGACACCAGCAGCATCAACAATTACACAAATTAGTGACTGCCACCACTACCAAAAACATGGGGGACAGGGCAACAGCTGGGAAATCCAGCAATATGCCACCTCTTTAGTAATACTGCCTTCTATTGGATTAGCACTTTCACAGACACATATAGTGAATCGCCATAATAACTCTAAATGATAAACAGTTATTCCCATTCCCCCCTCCCAACAGAAACTGGGGCTCAAAGGAATTAAGTAACTTGTCCAAATTTCTGTAATTAGTAAATGGTACTGTGGCCCTCCACACCAAGTCATCTGGCTGCACGTCCTATGTTGTATTTTCCCCAATAGGACACCTGTTTTAATCTTTAATATGCAGTATAAGTAGACAGGGGTACCCTAATTCTATGGAAGTTTGCCTTCTACAAAGGGAGGGGGTGCGTGTCATGGAATGCATCAGAGGACGAGGACACAAAACCAGTACTTTTGACTCCAGCACCTGCACCTGTCTAGTGCGCCTTCCATTTCTTAAGAATGTCCTGACTATGGACTCCAAGAAACAAACTGTGGGCTTCAGAGGGGAGGGGGGCGGGGGATGGGATAGGCTGGTGATGGGTAGTAAGGAGGGCACGTATTGCATGGTGCACTGGGTGTTATATGCAAGTAATGAATCGTCGAACTTTACATCAAAAACCAGGGATGTACTGTATGGTGACTAACATAATATAATAAATTCTTTTAAAAAAAAAGAATGTCCTGTTTCCTTTAGAAGAAGGAAAAGGGAGTAAAAGGCAAGCAATGTCATTCCTGCTGCTAGAAATGCACCCCTTCTTATGGCTCCTACGGCTGGCTTTCACACAAATCAAGCAGAGGCGTTATTTGCTTATTTGCTTCCTTGGAGAAGCCAGGCAGGTAAGGTATGGTGGTTTCTGAAAAGAAGACTCTAGAAGAGAAGACCCTGGAGGTGATTTTTGTCTCATGAGCTTCAAGGGTTATAAACTGACTCTCTAAGGTGACTTTTGAGATTAAATAACAACAAAAAAGAAATAGCATAGAATATAAATAATATAAATAATAGTTAAAATATAGTTACTGTTCTGTATAGATGTTTCTATTACAAGTCCTTCCCTATTATGAAAGCTGAAGCTGATTTTGCTCTTGCAAAAATTTGACAATGATTTCTCAAATAGTTTTTCATTCAGAAAACTCTTTATTCTATGTCTTGATTTTGATACTTAAAAATACTTAAACGAAAGCAGCAAAAATATTTGAGATTTATTTGAACTCTGGTCATGGAAACCTTGTTTATATTATCTTTAATACCTTGTAAAATAACTCTCATGATCAGAACAGTCTATGAAATTCCAGGTAAGGCTAAACTTGTTTAAATACTTAGAGTTGATGATACTTAACTAAGTAGATGTGGGGGGCAGTGTAGACAGAGCTCTATCTCTAGGAAAGTAAGACGTGGGCAAAGCACAATGTGATTTGAGTTGCGCTGGTGCGTGCCTTCTCTGTAACAGCAAATTCCACTGAAGTGTCCTCTCAGCTACTCAGTTCAATATGAAGCCAATATTTCTCCATATGGAAACACCAACTCTTGATCTGCTATCTAGGAAAGGGGAAACTGAGTGTGGCAATTATGAAAAGCCCCTACTAAATCCTTTTTACTTAAACTCTATGGCTATCTCAACGTGAGGGGATGCCGACAGGTTACCAATGCAGGAATCCGTGTGGGATTCCTATCCAAGAAGCTGCCAGCAGCTCAGCTATCTAGACCTCAGCTCTATAGGAATAAACAAAAGAGAGTAGGGAAATTAGATTAACCTTTTTTATCTGGTTGCTTTACGAAAATGAATCATGAGTTAATTACCCACTTCAGTTCAGCATTTTAAGGGCACCTTTAATGTAGTCTATAATGTAGGTCTATAACATAGACCATGATATGTTAAGCCAAAAGGAGTCTGACTTTTGCTTATTGCATTCCTGGGCTCCAAAAAGCCAAGGGATGTGACAAAATGCCTGTTTTGGTGACTCTTAATATTTGATCACAGTTAATAATAGATAATATTCTATCATGTGGTAGCTCGCTCCCAAACTAGCCCCCGATGATTCCCAGCTCCTGGAATTCATGCCCTGTGTAGTCCCTTCCAGCACTGTATTCACATTGGTCTGTGAGACCAACAGAAGACACCAGACGTGATAGCACCTCACATCTGAGAGTAGGTGATAAAAGACTGAGCCTTCCATCTAGGGCCACTTTCTCTCCTCCCGTCTCTCTCTCCCTCTCTCATTATTTCTTGTGGGGAAACCCAGCTGTCATATCATAAGGACACTCAGGCAATCTAGGAAGAAGTTCACATGGTGAGGAACTAAATTCTCTGGCCAACAGGAAGGGAACAACAACAAGGTGAGTGAGCTTGGAAGCAATCTTCCCATAGCCACGCCCATAGATGAGACTCAGCCCTCCCAACAGTTTGACTACAGTCTCGTGAGGCACCTTGAACCAGAGCCACTCAGCTAAGCCGTACTTGATTCCTGACCCAGAGAAACAGAGATATTACATGATTATTATTTTAAGTTGTTTTTTGGGTAATTTTTTATACATCATGTAACTAACACACATGGAGAAGTGCTCAGGGCTAGTATTATTTCCACTTACTGAGTAGGACACTGATGACCTCTGGACAGTTGCTGCTTAAGGCCATATATCACATTTGGTTACATGTATAGCTGTATATTTTATTTTTTATTTTATTTTATTTTTTTAAGCAATCTTTTTTTTTTTTTTTTAAAGATTTTGTTTATTTATTTGAGAGAGAGAGTACCAGCTGGGGAGAGGCAGAGGGAGAGGGAAAAGCAGATTCCCCGCTGAGCAGGGAGCCTGATGTGGGGCTAGATCCCAGGATCCTGGAATCATGACCTGAGACAAAGGCAGATGCTTAACTGACTGAGCCACCCAGGTGCCCCATATAGCTGTATATTTTAACAAATATGTTCTTGAGCTCTGAATGGGCCATCTCGTAAAAATATGATTTTAAGGGATTAATTCTACTTCTTTACATCTTTCATAACACCTAGCACATTTAGTACACCATAAGGTCATTAGTGGGTAAGCTCTAAATCATTCTTGGTTGCTTAAAGCATCTTCTTTGCCAAAGATACCTGAAAATATTTTTAAAAATAAAAATAATAAATAAATATAACGAGTATATTGGTTTGGAATGCATGCAAATGTGAAGGGTCACATGCACATCAACAATTACTGTTTGAAAAAGTTCTGCAAACATACTGTTTGAAAACATCTGCAACATGCAAAGGATGCTTAAATTATTTCATCTCATGACAATTGAGATTTATATCTATAAAATAATAATTTATAACAATCAAATTTATAGATAATCAACTTTCTAATTATTGTAAGAAATCAATGGATTCTTTTTCAACATTTCCTTGGTGATTCGGGGTCTTTTCTGGTTCCACACAAATTTTAGAATTGTTTGTTCCAGCACTTTGAAAAATGTCATTGGTATTTTGATTGGAATGGCGTTGAAAGTGTAGATTGCTCTGGGAATGCAAGCTGGTAGAGCCACTTTGGAAAACAGTGTGGAGGTCCCTCAAAAAGTTAAAAATAGAGCTACCCTATGACCCAGCAATTGTACTACTGGGTGTTTACCCCAAAGATACAGACGTAGTGAAGAGAAGGGCCATATGCACCCCAATGTTCATAGCAGCATTGTCCACAATAGCCAAACTGTGGAAGGAGCCGAGATGCCCTTCAACAGATGACTGGATAAAGATGACGTAGTCCATATAAACAATAGAATATTACTCAGCCATCAGAAAGAATGATCACCCAACATTTGCATCAACATGGATAGGACTGGAGGATATTATGCTAAGCGAAATAAGTCAAGCAGAGAAAGACAATTATCATATGGTTTCACTCATTTGTGGAACATAAGGAATAGCAGGGAGATCTGTAGGAGAAGGAAGGGAAAAATGAAGGGGGGGTAAACAGAGGGGGAAATGAACCACAAACTGAGGGTTTTACAGGGGAGGGGAGTGGAGGGATGGGCTAGCCCAGTGATGGGTATTAAGGAGGGCACGTATTGCATGGAGCACTGGGTGTTACACGCAAACAATGAATCATAGAACACTACATCAAAAACTAATGATGTACTGTATGGTGACTAACATATCATAAATAAATAAAGCAAAACGAAAACAACTAGGCCAAAAACAAAAAAAAAGTCAATGGATTCTCCATTTTGTAGATATTATTACTATTACTATTTTTAGTTTGCAGTAAAGTTGGAGGGCAGGGTAATGGTTTACTGGAAGCATTTTATTTTCCTGGAAACATCAAATAATGTTCTTGTACCTATTCGCTGTTATTGCTACATATCTTTAAATTTTTTCAGATAAAAGATTGCTTTGTGGTTAAGTCTTCATTCCCTAGGATCACAAAGCTGAATATTCCAGGAACAGATGTGACAAAGCAGTTCCTGTCATTGAGTTTAGCTGGCGTACTTTAAATATACAATAAATTTGAAATAATCAGGTCAGCTGTTTGCAGTGAGGGATAGAAAATGATATCCCAGACAAGTACTTCCTTCAAGGTACTTATCACCTAATTTAAGAAAAAGTATCACACATACACACACACACACACACACACACACACGCAAAAATCTAAATGGCATACACATCTTTTAAGAGGGGGTGACTTTCGGAAAAGGGTTTAACCTCAGATAATCCTTGAAGGGCTGATAGGATTTAGGTGGGCAGAGAAGAGGAAGAGGAAGTGTAGGCAAGAACAAATTCTTCTACATTGTGATTTTTTAAAAACAGGTTATATTTGCCAAAAGCTTCCCTACAAATCAGATCCTCACTGCAATCCTGCAAGGTGCTTAGGACAGGTATTAATAGTTTCACTTGCTGAATAAGACATATTAAACCAGAAAGCTACTTAAGAACTTTCCAAGTTTATGAATATAGGAGAGAGCTTGAAAAATTGTAGCCAGCTGCCTGTATTTTTAATTGCCCACAACCTAAAAATGATTTTGCAACTTTAAATACAGAAGAACCTATATGACATGTTTGATTTTGCTCCTTAACCTGTGATTAAATGCAAATTAAATTCTGCGAAGCCTTAAATATTTGCTATGCGGCCCTTTAAGAAAAAGTGTTCCAACCACTGACTTAGGATCTTCAAAAGAAAACATTTTTAGTGTATTATAATAAAATCAAGATATGGCATGAGTATAATACACTTAAATATAAATCATCCTATAAATAGAGTTTTGTGTTTGTCACTTTTCCATCTAAACTTATGCCATGTTCTCCTAATGAACCATCATCTTTCCGAAAACATTATTCTGATGTTTGCTTGATACCCCATTACATAAATGTGATACAATTAATATCTTACTGTTGAGCATATAGATTGCTTCTGATTTTCCTTATGAAAAATAATACAGTAAAAAATATCCTTGTACACAGATATTTGCATCTTTGATTATTTCATTTGTATAAAGCCCTAAAAATAGAATTACTAGTTCAAAAAATTATGAAATTAACATTTTTAAGGTTTTCAAATAAATATTGCTAAATCGCTCTCCGAAAGGCTGTGCAGTGTATTTCTCCAGTAGCGGTGTATGCAAGTGCCCGTCTTGCCACACCACTGGAAACCTCAGTGCTCTCGTACATACATAACCAACATTATGGACGGAGTCTCTTATTTTAATTTGCTTTGCTGAAGTTTCTTGACATTAAATTTTTTAAATATTATTTTTTAAGATTTTTATTTACTTATTTGAGAGAGAGCACAAGAAGGGAGAGCAGCAGAGGGAGAAGGAAAAGGAGGCTCCCCTTTTTTAATATTCTTAATGGTGTTTTGCATTTCTTGATTTATTTTGTGTGTGTATATGGGTTTTTTTTTTCCTTTTTGCCCTTTTTGCTATTGAAACATATATCTTTGGGGGGCCTGAGTGGCTCAGTTGGTTAAGTGTCTGCTTTGTGCTTGGGTTGTGATCTTGGGGTCCTGGGATTGAGCCCTGCATCAGGCTCCCTGCTCAGCGGGGGGCCTGCTTCTCCCTCTTACTCTGTCCCTCTCCCCATTCATGCTCTCTCTCTCTCTCCTTTGTCTCTCTCTCTCTCTCTCAAATAAATAAAATCTTTAAAAAAGAAATGTATGTCTAGCTTCATAGATTTGTAAATATTCTTTATAGATATTATGGTATTAATGCTCAGTTTTTAAAAAATTTTGTAAGTATTTGTCCAAGTATACCATTTCATGAAAAGTCTTCCAGGTGATTCTCTTAGGTTTTCTTGATATACTGAATACATCTTAAGGTAGAATACCTGAATATGGACAAAATATACATACTTTACGATGCATTACACTGATAAACACATATTGTTCTATTTTTCTGGAGCTAAGCTGCTTGATTTACTTTTTATTAATTTTTTTATTGGGGTATCATTGATAAATAACATATGAGTTTCAGGCATATAACATAAGGATTCAATATTTGTATATACTACAAAATTATCACTACAGTAAGTCTAGTTAATATCTGTTAAAGTTAAAATCACTGATTGAAGATAATATATGAGACAGTCATTTATCACTTTAGGAGAGTTACACACAAAGCCCTTTTTATGGAACTCATTTGTTCTAAGGTGGTGTTTTAAGGTGTGACCCACTGCTGTTCTAGAAGAAATAGAAAGGTTATGCTTGGTTTCCTCTTGTGGAACTGCATATATATTCTAGATGAAGGGTCTGAATGGAAAAAAGATGGGCATATGAAATAGACATAAATTCAAACTACCCAGGTCTTTTCCATTCATTTACTACAAACGTATGTACCACAGACCTATGCCCTTGTACTAGATCATTGGGCCCACACACTTCTCTTAGATTTACAGAACCAACATGCTTCCTCTCCTCTTTGCAACTTCACCAGTATCATCCCTCTCTCTAATTACACGTCTGTCCGTGATCTCCTTCATAATGGATGCAGCAGCTGGTAGACAGAGGACACTTGTCAGAGTCCTACAGATTTTTATATGCGAAAAATCAGTCAAAGTGAATAGAAAGGGAGACATCATAGATGGACTTCATTATAGCCTTGAAGCCTACTTTTCCTTCAGGCCCAATTTGTTATTTATGCTGAAGTCGTGTTACAGATGGAAACTGCCACCCCCCCATCCCTGCCTTTCTTTCATTTTGTCTTTCATCTATGAATATCTGGATAGAGACTGTGCTTATCATCCCACTGATCAGCTTACTATACGTGTTTGAATTTCACTTATAAACGTCTGACAAACAAAACAAGGAAAAAAGTGAATATACAGTATGCTGGGGCTAACGGTAAGCCACTGTTAGAGTTTTACTGATTTTGTCTCTGAGACAAAAGTAGTTCATTTGGGTGATGCAGAACTAACAAAAGTGTGATTCAACCAGAATCAGAGTCTTTCCTGTGTTACCGCTGGTGGTTGGGGATGGGCCTCTGTGAAGGATGGACAGCTCAGGTCAGTTCCCTAATTAGGAGACTATCTTCATGTTAGAAGGATGCTGTGTCTCTAATTACACCGATACGCAACAGAGGCTTCAGAGAGGGTTTCATAAGGATAGAACTTACTAACAGGCAGAATTGAAGACATCTTTTTTCCTTCTGGCTTGTCTCCAAAGGCCGGATAATACTAATTAAGGTACAGAGGAGAGAATGACCCCGGACTTAAGAGCTTCTTTTGCTGATTTTCAATATCTTACTGACATGGAGATTGTAGGCTGCACGTATGTGTGTATGTGTGTGTGTGTGTGCGCGCGTGCGTGTGTTTCTTGGTAACTATGGCAACATCCCCATTTTTGTTGGCTCTCCTGGCCCTCTGTTATTGGGTTATCTGCTTCATGCCTCCTCATGGTTCTTCCTCCTATATATTTTACTTCCATGTCTTCAATAAAATATTCAATTAATTCAAATGAGAATTCAAAACCTGTTACGCTGCTTTGTTTATTGTGCCCAAGCCAGCTGTTCAGTAGCTTAACTTAGAGAGAGGAGACCAAGTAGGTAAATATACGACAGGCACCTGGACCCTCTGGTGTCTCACTGTTTGACTGCAACTCTCGGAGCCCAGATACCTCCACAGCAGAGCCTCTCTGAGCAGGATTTATCCAATTACAAGAGCAAAGGATGTTCTATTCTGAAAGCGACGGGGACTTCCGAAGGAGGTTGAATAATCTGAGAGAAACATGTACAACATAAAACCCGTCCTTACGTTGCCTTCCTCACGTAAGTGAATTTGTTTTCGTAGAAGAAAACACGGAACACCATTCTCAGGCTCATGAAAACACGCAACAGAAACCTATGTCTGCATCATGCTGTTTTTCTATTATCATTGAGGTTTGGGCCAGAAATGAACAGGAACAATTATCAAACAGAGTCTTGCCCACTCATTTACTAACAGACTCTCAGGAATGGGAGGCAGATGACTTTTTCTTCTGTGAAGCTGTAAGATCTCTCATTAAAACGGTCAGGAAAACTCTCACTTAATTCTTCTTGTGCAAGTAGTCTAAATCATTTGTTTCGTCTGAGAGGCAGGATTGATTTCGCGTGGACTTTAGAGCCCAGTTCCCTGGCCTAAACCCCAGCTCTTTTATTAGCGGGGCGACCTTGGGTAAGACACTAAACCTCTCTGTGCCCCACTTTCCTCATCAGTAATGTTAAGGAGAAAATGATAGATTCTGCCTCAGGATTGTCCTGAGGATTAAGTGAGTTAACTCAGGAAAAGATTTAGGGGCTTGGCGTATGAAAAACACTCTGTGCTAGGCATTATTATTTGTTTATAAATACCATTAAAATTGTCTTTATTCAAACAATAAGTATTATTCACTATATATACACTCATGCTACTTATTTAAGGTGGTTATTTCTTCTTTCAATAGTATTTTATTAAAAAGAAAACAAAAACTATCATTACTCAATTTGAATAAACCCATTGTAAAGAACTTTGAATTTTCATAATTATTATAGGGAAGACTTATTCCTTAGATAGCACGGCCTAATCAGTGGAAGCCAAAGAGATATCAGAATTTCAGTATTTATGGATATTATCATGACATTTAAAGTCCTCTGATTTTTCTGTTATTAATTGGAAACTAGAGAAAATGTCTATTTATTTTTTATTTTTTATTTTTTTAAAGGTTTTATTTGAGAGAGAGAAAGTGGGGCGAGGGGCAGAGGGAGAGGGAGAGGGAGAAGGAGACTCCTAGCTGAGCAGGGAAGCCTGTGGGGCTTGATCCCAAGACCCTGGGATCATGACCTGAACCGAAGGCAGACGCTTAACTGACAGAGCCACTCAGGCACCCTGAGAAAATGTCCATTTTAAAGATGAGGACAGAAATTGGAGTTTTTTGTATGTATAATGTTCTTTAACATTGGAAGAGTAGATTTCTTACTAGAGACGTGCTCTCACCAGTATGAAACCTGGGGAATTACTTCAGGGACAGTTTAAGGAAGCTTTTCCCCTTGTTCTTGTTAACATTAGGACCACTCTCGGCTCCTTCCACGATTTAGCTATTGTGGACAATGCTGCTATGAACATTGGGGTGCATATGGCCCTTCTCTTCACTACGTCTGTATCTTTGGGGTAAATAGTAGTGCAATTGCTGGATCATAGGGTAGCTCCATTTTTAACTTTTTAAGGGACCTCCACACTGTTTTCCAGAGTGGCTGTACCAACTTGCATTCCCACCAACAATGTAGGAGGGATCCCCTTTCTCCACATCCTCTCCAACAATTGTTGTTTCCTGCCTTGTCAATTTTTGCCATTCTAACTGGCATCAGGTGGTATCTCAGTGTGGTTTTGATTTGAATTTCCCTGATGGCTAATGATTTTGAACATTTTTTCATGTGTCTGTTAGCCATTTGTATGTCTTCATTGGAAAAGTGTCTGTTCATATCTTGTGCCCATTTTTTGATTTGTTTGTTTCTTGTGTATTGAGTTTGAGAAGTTTTTTGTAGATCTTGGATACCAGTCCTTTATCTGTAGTGTCATTTGCATATATCTTCTCCCATTCCGTGGGCTGCCTCTTAGTTTTTTTGACTGCTTCCTTGGCTGTGCAGAAGCTTTTTATCTTGATGAAGTCCCACGAGTTCATTTTTTCTTTTGTTTCTCTTGCCTTTGGAGATGTGTCATGAAAAAAATTGCTGTGGCTGATGTCAAAGAGGTTGCAGCCTATGTTCTCCTCTAGGATTTTGATGGATTCCTGTCTCACATCGAGGTCTTTCATCCATTTGGAGTTTATCTTTGTGTATGGTGTGAGAGAGTGGTCAAGTTTCATTCTTTTGCATCCAAATTTCTAACAATTTCTTAGGTGATGCTGATGCTGCTGGTCCAGGAGTCATCCTTTGAGAACTAGCAATGTCAGTTATACACAAATCCCTTGTCCTGGAAGAGGACTTTTTACTCCTGAGATCTAGGTAAACATTTCAAGGTTATCAAAATCCCATGCTCATGGTTTTGACAAATTCTGGTATGGTACTTGCACTCTCACGGTTCCCTCCTGTCTTGTCTTGCCTCTTGGGGTCCTGCTCCCTCTCACACGGACAACGGTAACTCAGCATCTTCTTCTAGCTCATTTGTGAGCAACAGTAGAAGTGTTTCAGGGAACCCTAAGAAGGGCATCACAGCAAAGAGAACATGTTCTCTAATCTTCAAGTGTCCCATCAGTAGCCTTCATCTTGCTGGTTCTGGCCTTGCTCCATTTTTCTGCCTTCTGTCTCTCTCACCTCCATGATCTTCTTTACCCAACCGTCAGGAGTAAGAAAATCCCATCCCTGTCCATGAAGAATGGCAGAACTCCCACATGTTCTTCTGCAGATTCTTTCCTCCTACAGGAGCCTAGCCAGGTATTTTCCCAAACAAAGGCAGTTCTCTTCTGGGAGTAATTCTGGTGCCAGATATTAAGATAATGATCACTTTTACTTCATTATTACTAAACACCCATCAGAATGATAACACTGTAATAACCCTCTGGATGTACCTACTATTACCATTTCTCTAAGAATCTCAAAATAGATTCTGACATCTTTAGATCTTTGCCCCTGTCATCTTTACTTTTTGGGGTTTTTTGGTTTTTGGGGTTTTTTTGGTCTGGAAATTTTATTAGGTGTGTTCATCATGTGTTCTTTCAGGGAGTTGTATTTGCAGTCTCCATCTTGTTGGGAGGGCAGGACTGGTAGGTGAGGAGGGATAGGGTAGGGTTAGTGGACATGCAGGGCCGAGATAAATTTGACGGCTGAATTTTTTAAAACTTTGTAAAAAGTACATTTCACTATCTGTTCTCATAACTTTTGTTCTCTTTCTCTTTTCCAGAGTTTGTTCATTGGCTAATTATTGTCACATTAGTTTGGAATGTGTGAAACTCAGTTTCTGCAAGAATGTCACCCCGGATGTGGTTAAAAAACTTGCGAAAACTGTAGATGGTAAGAGAATGTTGATTTTTTGCCCACTTGTGTCTCTTTCAGTCTTAAATGTCATCACAAAATAAAGAGAAAACTTGATATTAGCTGTGCATTGGTTTGTGCTTATTTATAAATCCTCAGGGTTGTTTCCATTTTATAAACACAGAGTTCTAGCAATCATTAAATATTTCTCAGAAAATAGCTCCTGGTAACTTCACTTAAGACCCAACCAAGTTTTCGTGACTTCTCATGTAGTACAAAAATTATATTAGTTCCTTTGTACTTTGAAATTCATTAAAACGCTCAGGAAAAAATACTTGGGGGACCTTAGATACCTTGCAGTTACATTGGCCTCTGTCCTTAGAATACCATTTACCAGAATGATATACAAGCCAGGGAAAGGAAAACATTCAAGGAGTTATCAGAGTTGAAATTACCATTTCAGATGTCCCATATTTCAAGAATTATTTGATTACTCCTAGTCTCCTCTGTGAAATCTGAGCTTTTTGAAGGAAATCTGAGATTTTTGTAATGAGTTAATCTTTCAGGAAATAGAGGAATCCATAGAACAAATACTTCTGTATGGAGCCCGGGAACTTTTTAGGTTTCAAAACAAACAAGATAATGAAACAGTTTGAGGAAATTCCAGTTTGCTGATTGTATATCTCTTATAAAAATTAACTACTAATTTATTATTGAAAAATGTGAATTGAAAACATAAAAGACATAATGGAATTTATATTATTTTCCAAAATCATCTCTAAAGGTATGGCATTCCTCAACAAATGTGTTGGTGGGCAAAGAATTCTGTCTTCTTCCCATGTCTCATTGCATGGTGCAAATGTGACATCTTTTTTTTTTTTTTTTTAAGCTAGATTTCACTTTATTCACTCACCTTTTTTTTTTTTTTTTAAAGATTTTATTTATTTATTTGACAGAGAGAGAGACAGCCAGCAAGAGAGGGAACACAAGCAGGGGGAGTGGGAGAGGAAGAAGCAGGCTCCCAGTGGAGGAGCCCGAAGTGGGGCTCGATCCCATAACGCCGGGATCACACCCTGAGCCGAAGGCAGATGCTTAAGGACTGAGCCACCCAGGCGCCCCATATTCACTCACCTTCTTTAACATTAAAGATTTGCAAATTAAAGAATACATGTAACAGTGTTAGAAATCCTGATTCTGTATTTCCAATTACTACATTAGTAAAAAATTAGTGTCCTAGTTCATTCCTAAGCTGAGACTCTAGGGTGTTGGTGAAAGAGCCTTATTTGAATATCTCATCCTTTGAATACTGAATTATATAGTGCTTTCCAGAGGAATAGGAAGGGTTTTAGAATTTTATAGATCTCTATCTGACTGATCTAGTTTGTCTCATTTTGTACTTCTGGGAACAGGAGCTTTAATCTTCCTTAGTCTAAAAAAACAGATTAGTATTTTAACATCTCCTCATATTATAGAATTGGGAACTACTTCCATGCCACATAGAAATGTACATGTCTCCATTATTTTGGATGAATATAAATGTGTCTCTGATCTAACAATGCACACATTGCATTACCTGGAGCTAAAAGTAATTTTTGAGCATTTGCGATCAAATCCATAGGCTTTCCTAAGAAGAAATCCATTGTGATCTTAGAACATGATCTGTCTTTTGTTAGAATATAAGTTTGAGGGGCGCCTGGGTGGCACAGCGGTTAAGCGTCTGCCTTCGGCTCAGGGCGTGATCCCACTGTTATGGGATCGAGCCCCACATCAGGCTCCTCCGCTGTAAGCCTGCTTCTTCCTCTCCCACTCCCCCTGCTTGTGTTCCCTCTCTCGCTGGCTGTCTCTATCTCTGTCAAATAAATAAATAAAATCTTAAAAAAATATATATATATATAAGTTTGGGAAAAAGTTGAGTGTGTCCTAGACACCTCTAAAACAAGTAGTAAATTAATAAGGAAATTTTTTTTTTTTTAAGATTTTATTTATTCGACAGAGAGAGACAGCCAGCGGGAGAGGGAACACAAGCAGGGGGAGTGGGAGAGGAAGAAGCAGGCTCACAGCGGAGGAGCCTGATGTGGGGCTCGATCCCATAACACTGGGATCACGCCCTGAGCCGAAGGCAGACGCTTAACCGCTGTCCCACCCAGGCGCCCCAATATGGAAATATTTTTGACATGATTATTGTTCTGATAGTACCACCATTAAAATGGACACAACTGCCTTACGGTTGTTTATAATTATTCCTGATTTTAAATCCTGTCTACTTTTAGGTAAACACACACACACACACACATGCACACTGCTGAACAATTTGAAATTATAGTAAAGAAGTGTTTGATCAGAAACCAGGTAGAGAAACAGGAGAAATGGAACTGGGGTCAAGGTTGGAACTGCAGGTGGGGAGGGCCAAATGGGAAGCACCATAAAATCATGGTCCTTTTTATCTTCTAAAACAAGGCCTGGCAATTCTTCATCAAAGGCAAAATTAATGCATTCTAAGAAGAATTTATCATTGATTTTTCTAAAATGCTGAGAAACAAAATCTTAACAGACAGATCAGACAATTACACAAGATTCTGGTTGGTCAGTACTTCCTTATTTTAAAAAATGTTAAATAAGCCACCATTTGTTAGAATTTCCACATTCTTCCTTCATGCTACCACTACTGCTGTGGGATGACTGTACTTCTGTCCCTGTAAACTGAAATATTATGTTTTTATTGGATTTGAGGAATTTTTAGAGGCATGGAGGTAGAGGACTAGTTTGAAAATAAGTAGCTCCTTTGCCAGTGCATTAACTTGTGCTGTGAGAACAACTTAAACCTGTCCTGCCCTCACTGCTTCATGTAGAGCAGGGTTGGAAAAATCTCTCTGTAAAGGGCCAGAGAATAAATATTTTATTTAGGTCAGATGTGTCTGTTGCATCTACTCAGCTGTGTCCATCCAGCGTGAAAGTGAATGGGCAGGACTGTGTTCCAATAAAACTTTATTTATGGACAGTCAGTGTCACAGTAGTGAAAAATATACCCTTTCCTTCAGAATACAGCTGGTCTTCAACTTCAGATATTCTCGCCATTCCTCACTAATGTGACAAAAATTTTTAAATGTACTTGATATTCTCAAGTTTGATGTTATCTTTCCCCTTGAGAAACATATAGTACTTAACATAAAGACTTTTCATGTGCTTACCATGCTTAGAATCTAGGCTCCACTGTCTCCATTCCACATAATCGGGAGTCTTGTCTTTTCATTTTTTTTAGGTTGAAGATTCTCCATCTTTATGGCTGCACCATTACTTCTGACCTGTACAAAATAAAAGAGATTTACAAAAAAGTCAAAGTATTTCATGACACTTCTGCCCTTACCTGCTAATGTTCTCAGAAAAATAGAATGTCTAGTAATAAAAACATTGAAAATATACTAAGTTAAATATGCCCAGAAATTTATCCAATTAAAGCAAGACACAAATTACTTTTGAGTTAAGAGGCAGATAATCAAGGAATAATTACATGAAAAGCACTGGCATCTCATAGAAAAATAATCCACTTTTGTATGCCAAACATCTCTACCCCCCTCATAATGATAAAATAAAGAAGGACAAAATTTTAAATATTGGTATTTTCTTGCCAGTTTGTACTATATGTTTATAATGTATTTAAACTTTTACCCGAGATTCCTAATTGGTAAATTGCAACCTACTTTTCTTGAGTCCTTAGTGTGTTATGAGAGAATACGTCAGTTAACTCTGGAAGAAATATTTTCTCTTTTACATGCCATACATATTTAATTGTATGCACCATGGTTTTATATGTAATACAGCAATGCCAGCTGTGTTGATTTCTTCAGGGCTTGTGTCAGGGCACTGTGGTGGCTTCTGGGGAGCCCATATATCCCAAAGAGTCCTTTCACAAACAGCAGACAAAGCCACGTCCTTTGACTTGAGTCTCTGTAGTGACTATTTCATGCCAAGGAAGTAGCTGTGCACTGTCTTTGGCAGGGTTACCCAGCCACTGGGATGAGGATTCACGTGGACGTGGAAGGTTAGGGAAATGGGGCAGGTAGAATAGTTCAGGGAAGGAGGATAAGCAACAATGCACCACTGACATCAAGCAACGTCACCCAGTGGGTGACTCTGTCTCAGTCTCAATGCTGAAGATTGTGCAGGTCAACTCGGAGTTCTTCTACATCTAGGGCAAGGGAGTTTGAACACCACTACTTTCAGAGGAGATACAAATTGCTCGGTACTACAGCTAACTAGACACACAGGGAAAGCAAACTCGAGCAGCCTCAGGGCTGACTGTTGGGTGGAATTCATAGGGGATGGGGCAGAGCAAGATAGCATTTGTTACATGCACCATGGAAGGAAACATGGAGCACTTGAATCGGGTGATTTGGTTTGAATCCTAGTTCTAGTAGCTGTGTGACTTTAGTCATTTTTTAAAAAAGATCTTATTGATTTATTTGATGAGAGAGACAGTGAGAGACAGCACAAGCAGGGGAAGCAGCAGGCAAAGGGAGAGGGAGTGGGAGAAGCAGGTTCCCCTCTGAGCAGGGAGCCAGACACAGGACTTGATCCCAGAACCCTGGGATCATGACCTGAGCCGAAGGCAGACACTTAACCGACTGAGCCATCCAGGTGCCCCTGTGTGATTTTAGTCATATGCCTCAACCTCATATTTACTTTTCTTGTCTCTAAAATTGGGAAGCCTCACCTTGTGAAGGATATTTAAAGGATGAAATATGATTGCATGGTGGTAAAATAGGGAAAGGATCCTGGGAAGAGGGAATACTGTGGAGGAAGTACAGAGTCTTAAAAAGAATGCTTACTGTTTGGGAAACAGAATTGCTGGAGGACAGATCCACATGTATAGTAGTTATGGGAGTGGAAATGGGGTCCTATGGGGACAATTAAGAGAGAAGCATAATCTTTTTTTTTTTTTTTTTTAAGATTTTATTTGTCAGAGAGAGAGAGAGCACAAGCAGGGAAAGCAGCAGGCAGAGGGAGAGGGAGAAGCAGTCTCCCACTGAGCAAGGAGCCCGATGTGGGACTCAATCCCTGGACCCTGGGATCATGACCTGAGCCAAAGGCAGAAGCTTAACCAACTGAGCCACCCAGGCATCCCAACATAATCTATTTTTGGAAGGTCAGGGAAATGATACTTAAGTTGAGGACTGAGCCGAAGTGAGACATAGCCCATCCCACTTCAAACAGATGTAGAAAAAAATATAACAGAAAGAGTGTAATATAAAGCTAAACTCAAAGCAAAAAAAAGGTGCAGCAGATTAAAAATGGCCAAAAATTCTTGGCCAAAATACTACTCCTCTCATTGAGAGATGGTGACTATTTACCCTCCTTTTGAGTCTGGGTTGGCCTTAGTGATTAGCTTGACCAATAGAAGGTGGCTGAACTAACATTTAAGACTTCTGAGGCTAGCTTGTAAGAAGCCATGTAGCCTTGGCCCAAGACTCTTTGAACACTCATGGTTGAAGCCCTGAGGCACCATGGAAGAAGTCCAACTATTTTGAGGGAGGAACCATGTGAAGAAGCCCTGAGACCCCATGAAAGTAAAAGCTAGACTAAAATTTGAAAATTCATCAATATAATTCACCACATTAACAGGATAATGGAGGAAAAAAAACCCACCATCATCTAAATAGATGCTGGAAGCATCTAACAAAATGGAAAATCCAACCCTGATAAATATTCTCAGCAATGTAGGAATAGAGGAGAAATTCCTAAACCCTATAAAGAGCATCTACAAAAACCCCTACTGTTAACATTACAATTAACAGTGGAAGAGTGAATGATTCCTGAACCCTGTGATTAGGAGCAAAGCAAGGAGATCTGTTCCTATTACTGTATTTCTACATTGTAGTAGAAGTCCAAACCAGTGCAATAAAGCAAGAAAAAGAAAACACATACAGATGGGAAATGAAGAGGGAAAACTATCCTTTTCTTCCCACAGATGACATGACTGTGTAAGGAGAAAATTCTAAGAATTCTACCAAATCACTACTAGAAGTAATAAGTGAGTTGAGCAAGGTCTCAGAATACAAGCTCATCATAATTGCAAAATCAATTGAGTTTTATATGCTGGCAACAAATAAATGAGGGATATATCATGTTCCTTGATAAGCAGATTTAATATTAAGATACCAATTCTCCTAAAATTGATCTACAAGATTCAACACAATCACAATGCCAGATATATATGTATAAATTGAAAAACCAATCTTAAATTTATATGGAAATACCTAAGACAGAAGAATACCCAAAACAATTTGGAAAAAGAATAACGAAGCTGTAGGACTTACCCTACTTGATTTTGAGACTTATTATCAAGCAATGTGATCAAGACCATATGGTGTTGGTGAAAGATAAATGTACAAATCAATGGGACAGAATAAAAAGTCCAGAAATAGACCCACACATATATGGTCATTTGATTTCTGACAAAGGTGATTCAATGGGGAGAGGATGATTTTTTCAAAAAGTAGTGCTGGAAGACTTCAATATCCATGTAGAAAAAAAATAAACTTCAATTTTAAACTCACTCAATACACAAATTAACTCAAAATGGATCACAGATGCAATAGTAAATGAGAAATCTACATTTCTGGAAGAAAACATAAGAAATATCTTTGCAACTCTAGGTAGACAGAGGTTTGTTGGATGGATCACAAAAATATAAACTACAAAATAAAATATTGAATCATTGAATTTTATCAAAACTAAAACCATCTACTCTTCAAAAGACACCATCAAGAAAATGAAAAGGCAAAGCACAAAATGGGAGAAGATTTTCAAAGTACAAAATCAAAAGACACCATTAAGAAAATGAAAAGGCAAAGCACAGAATGAGAGAAGATTTTTAAAGCACAAAAAAATGACAGAGGACTTGTTTCTAGAATACAGAAAGAACACGTACAACTCAATAAGATGGCAACCTAGTAAAAAATGGCACATGATCTGAGCAAACATTTCATCAAAGAAAATACAAGAATGGCTAATAAACATATGAAAAGTTACACAACATCACTGTCATCAGGGAAATGCAAATTAAAAGCACAATGGGATACCAACACACATCCATTAGAATTGCTTCAATTAAAAAGACTGATAGCACCAAGGATTGACAAGAATGTGGAGCAACTAGAACTCTCTTATACTACTGGTGGGAATTTAAAATTCAATTCACTTTGGAAAACACTTAGTCATTTGCTTATAAAGCTAAACATATACCTACCATGTGATCCAGAAATCTCACTCCTAGGAATTTACCCAAGAGAAATGGACACATATGTTCCTTCATACAAAGACTTGGACGTAATTGTTATAGTAGCATTATTAATAATAGTCAAAACCTGGAAATATCCCAAATGTCAATCAAAAAAAAATTATGGGTAAATACACTGTGGTGTATATGTATGACATAATCCTACTCATTACCAGAGAGGAATGAATTATTGAAATCTGAAACAACATGAATCAATCTAAAATCATTATGCTGAGCAAAAGGGACCAGGCATGTTAGAGTACAGGCTGAATGAATCTATTCACAGGAAACTCAAGAAAAGACAAATTAATCACATTAAATCTAACCCTGAAGGTCCTAGCCATGGAGGCCTCTCACTTCTTCAAGACCAGCAGGAGAATCTCACTCTAGGCTGCTCAGTCTTTTATAACATAATGTAATCACAAGACTGACTATCCCATTGCATTTGTAAGATCTGCTCACTTTGAAAAGGAAGGGATTACACAGAGCATGTACACCAAGGAGTGGGAATTTGGGGCCACTGGAGAGTTCTGTTTACCATGGTTGCCTTTTTCGTTTTACTATCCAAAAGTTGAACTGAGATGGATTTGTTTTCACTGCACTGAATTTCTCTTTCTCCCTATTACTTGCATATATAATATGAAATATAAACTTTTGTTTTGACTGAGTGAAGCAAGATGTATGTATGAGACACAGTTTTTTTAATGTGGGAAAATGACATAAGAGCTTTGCTTGGTCATCAAAAAATGGGATCAGAAGTTTGAAACTCAACACTTCTCACTCAGTTCTAGCACTGAATGTCTACCCTGCTCTTGTTTGTGATATGACGTTCATACTGTTTAGAGCATTATAGAGTTATTTGTTTATAATTCAAGATTTCTCAAAGTCTGGTAACTGCCAACACGTACGCACACACAACAGTGCTATTTACTGATTACAGACACAAAATGCAATCAAAGAGGAAGCTCGACTGGATCCATAATGCTGTATTTTCTAAAAAAAACAGATCTGATAAAATGTTTATGTTTGCAATTTGGGGTATATGGGTGTTACATTATTCTTTTCTCTTTTTTTCCAGATTTACGTAAAGAGTAAGAAAACTACTATGATGTAAATATGCTGACACATTCTTTTTTTGGTAAAATCTTCAAAATTTTCTCATAATTTCCTTAGGAATAGTAAGCCATAGTAGGTATTCATGAGAGAACTAAGATTCTTGCAGGGGTGCCTATGTTTGAAAATTTCTGGACCTACTAATGGGTCCCTCAGTGGTATGCCATTACGTGGATATCTTGTTCCATCTTAACAGGCTTATTAGATCTTTCTGGGGCAGAGTAACTGTAGTGTTAAATGACTTTGAGGAAGGCTCTTGTACCTGAAGGAAATCCTATAGGGTAGATTACAACAGGCTTCCATTAAAAGCCTCTCCCATTTTACTGGGTGAAGAGGAGGTTAAAGGGTGGTGCTCATTCCCCGTTATAGAAAATTGGGTCAATTTATGATATAGTGGCAAAGGTATAATTTCTCATGACTCATTATCTTGGTCATTGGTTTCCCGAAGTATGTTCTCAAGATCACTAACTTGGTGGAAAGCCCTCAGAAATTGAGACAAAACCCAAACCAAACCAAAAACCCTACTTCCATGGTCAAATACATTTAGGAAATTTTAGCTTAAGCAAGTATAAACAGATTTCTTTATCTCATCCACGAAGAGATAGAGTAGGATTCTCTTCCAAATTATTTGTGTTTTAGAAGTGTATTTGATCACCATAATATCTTTTCACTGTTTCGAGAAACACACTCTAACAAGATTATCTCTGATTTTTAAAATCCTTGGGTAGCCACAGAGCAAGCTGATCTTTCTCAAAGTCATGCTGATAAATACAGGCAAGCTCTCTTTACCTACCAATTCATTGGCTCTCAAAGGTTGCTCTGTTATCTCCAATTTCTCACTAGCTATTTCTGGAGGCTAGAACAGAAAAGAAATGCTTCCTATTTCTTTCTTCTCCCTCTTTCTTGAAAAAATTAGAGACAGATTATGTAACCCTGGCCTTCGCCTGAGTATATTGCTGAGGATATTCAAAAACATTCCTCAGTAACTCATGAATAGCTTTGCAGAAGCTTCTCACGTTTTAGATAAACAGGACGTTCCTTACCCTTTCTATAAACCAACTATTTTCTCACTGATTTACATGACAATTTCAGATGGTTGTCAATTTGTACTTGTACCTAACAAATTAGTCCTAAGCTTCATTGCCTCCTCCTCACTTTCCCCTGATCTTCTCTGCCATATATTTAATGATGTATAAACAAACACTTAAAGTATGAAAGGCAACCCAATAGGAACTTTAAGAATCTTTTTATAAGCTCAAGAGTCCTTTCAAAATGTGAGTGATTCCTTAGTAGGACTGACTAGAAAGTCCAGAAATAAACCCACATACAGAGAGGAATTAAGTATATGCCAAAAGTGACATTTAAATCCATGGGCACAAAGAACTTCTCAAACTCAATACACAAGAAACAAACAAATCAAAAAATGGGCAGAAGATATGAATAGACACTTTTCCAATGAAGACATACAAATGGCTAACAGACACATGAAAAAATGTTCAAAATCATTAGCCATCAGGGAAATTCAAATCAAAACCACACTGAGATACCACCTTATGCCAGTTAGAATGGCAAAAATTGACAAGGCAGGAAACAACAAATGTTGGAAGGATGTGGAGAAAGGGGATCCCTCCTACATTGTTGGTGGGAATGCAAGTTGGTACAGCCACTCTGGAAAAGTGTGGAGGTCCCTTAAAAAGTTAAAAATGGAGCTACCCTATGATCCAGCAATTGCACTACTGGGTATTTACCCCAAAGATACAGATGTAGTGAAGAGAAGGGCCATATGCACCCCAATGTTCATAGCAACATTGTCCACAATAGCTAAATCGTGGAAGGAGCCGAGATGCCCTTCAACAGATGACTGGATTAAGAAGATGTGGTCCGTATATACAATGGAATATTACTCAGCCATCAAAAAGAATGATTTTTCAACATTTGCTGCAACATGGACAGGACTGGAGGAGATAATGCTAAGTGAAATCAGTCAAGCAGAGAAAGACAATTAACATATGGTTTCACTCATTTATGGAACATAAGAAGTAGGAAGATTGGTAGGAGAAGAAAGGGAAGAAGGAAGGGGGGTAAACAGAAGGGGGAATCAACCATGAGAGACTATGGACTCTGGGAAACAAACTGAGGGCTTCAGGAGGTGGGGGAATGGGATAGACCGGTGATGGGTATTAAGGAGGGCACGTATTGCATGATGCACTGGGTGTTATACGCAAGTAATAAATCATGGAACTTTAAAAAAATAAAAATAAATAAATAAATAAATCCATGGGCAAGGGATAGTTGAATAAACAGTGTTAAGACAACTAGGTAGAAATCCAGAAAAATAGTAAAGTTAAATCTGCAACTCACACCTGACCCAAACTAAATTCCAGATGGAACTGAATTTTAGCTTGAAAAATAAAACCATGAAAAAAAAAAAAAGAACATTCCTGTGGCCTGTTTATTTGAGCTGACATAATACATACTAAGTAATGTCTTTGTAAGTGACAGGTCACAATGAAATTGTGGAAACTTTGGTAGGAACAGAAGGATCCAACTCTTCTGCTGAGGTTGGGAAATTCGTTAGACAGAAGAGGGGAAAACTAAAGTTTGATATTTACATTTTGGGATGACAATAAAGAGTTATTATGTTAATTATGTAATGGAGGGTGGCATATTTGGGGATAATAGGAGCCCCGCGGAAACTAAAGGGAGAGAGATCTTTGGGTATATGAAGTGGCACCAGATCATAGAGGACTTTGAATGCCCAGATGAAGAGTTTACCCTTGGTTCTCCTTTTATGGGGGAACCAAAAGCTAGGATGCAGTTTTTCTTAACCTTTATTGACACTTTGAGGCAGATAATCCTCTGTCATGGGAAGCTAGCCCTGTGTATGACAGGGTGCTTAGCAGCACCTCTGGCCTCTACCTACTCGATACTAGTAGCATCTTCCCCTTTACAAACTGTGACAACTAAAACCGTCTCCAAACATTGCCAAATGTCTCCTGGGTAATAAAATTATCAGATTGAGAACAACTGAGCTCTAGGATGACAGAATAATTGGTGTTTGAGAAGGACTGTCCAGTTGTGGTTGTGTAGAATGAACAGAAGTTCGGCAGGACAGGAAACTGAGAGAATGCCTTAGAGACTATCCCAGTACCTTAGGTAGGGTGTATTGTTACAGTAAGGGCCTCTCCCTGTATTAAGCACATCTCCCTGTATCCGTGACCTTGTAGAGTCCCCTTCCACATTGATGTAGGGCTTGGCCATGCTGACTTGCTTTGATCAATGGAATATCAGCAACTGTGACATGAGCCGAGGCTTGAAAAGCATTTGTGCATTGAGACTCAGCCT
The DNA here is from genome assembly GCF_017311325.1 of Ursus maritimus. Classification (NCBI taxonomy): domain Eukaryota; kingdom Metazoa; phylum Chordata; class Mammalia; order Carnivora; family Ursidae; genus Ursus; species Ursus maritimus. The sequence goes on from NW_024426008.1 coordinate 6,661,692, forward strand.
CTTGGAACACTGCTCCCATGTAACAAAGCCCATGCTAGCCTCCTGAAGACGCATGGTCCAACTAACAGCCAACACTAACTTCCAGATATGAGTGAGGCTAACGCCATGCAGCCACAGTGAAACCACCATGACTACATGATCTTAGGCAAGCCTGCAGAAAAACTACCTACCTGACCCCACCCCAAGTTAATGACAATGGAATTATGAACAAATGAAATGGCTGCTGTTTTAAATCACTAAGTGATTGTCGTATTGTGATGCAGTGGTAGATAACTTATGTTAGATCTGAAGGAGATCATTATCACTGGAAGTGAAAAGATGTGTACGCCAGACATTTGCAAGAATCCCTATTTCTTGATGACTTTTTGGTGAAGACACTCAGTGAAAGGGCAAAGTGGGTCAAAAAATATAAGAATTTAGAAACTGAGCGAACGGTCAAAGTGAATTCAGGAATGGTCAAAGTGAATTCAGGAATGAAGTTGCATAAGCAGTCTTCAAGAAAGCACTTCTGTCTAAGCAGTTAAAAATATTAACTCATCTATTTTGAAAACTACAGGATATTTAGTAATTGCTAACGGTATAATGATAATAATACTTCAAAGGTTCAGTTTAACAAGTACATTTCTAAAGCTTTAAGGGCATTACCAAGCTAGCCACTTCTTCCTTTACATGGAAAAATCAATCTTTAGAATAAACAGGAAAGCACATAAACTCAAAATCAATAACAATTTATATTGCACTAATGATAAAATTCATTTCAGTGTATTAGCTGTCCACTTGTCTGGAACTATATTCACTTAGCAATTAGATTGCTAAGACCAGGGCCTCTAATAGAATGCCTCTCATAATTTAGCAGTTAAATTTACAGATGGTGATTATCAGTGGTATTTACAGCTTGATAGATGCTGAGCGTTGACCCTGTTTATTGTACTATTCAAGAATTAACAGCTCCTCAGATGGTTAGCACTTAGCCTTATGTTTAAGAACACAGGCCTGGAGGGATGTCTGTCAAATCCCTTACTTTATTTTAATCATAATAAAAAAATCAAAGTAATAAGCAATATAGAAAATCCAGAATGAGATAAAAATGGAAATACAGAGTCATAACTAAAAGAAATGGCAGTAAATAAAAGAAAATCTAAAGCGTGAAGGGAATGGATAATGTAAACAAAGGAAAAATAACCCAAATGCATTTTCACAGGCTATTAGAATCACAGAAGGGAACACATGCGTAAGTCAAACGACAGAGCAAGGGTCTCTTGGAAACAGGGTAAGATTAAAAAAAATAGATAAAAATGATTGAATTTTTAAGATCTTGTACCCATTAAGCAGTCAGTATTAAAGACACAATGGCACTGCTGAAGTAAGCGTTTCAGATCAAAGGGTAACATGCACTTGGATATATGATTCCCCTAAGATTTATCAAAAAAAAAAAAAAAAAAAAAAGCTACCCTAGTCTTTAACTGTCGCTGCCTGCCAAAAGATTTTGGTTATTAATTCTCTCTCAGGTTGCAGAGACAAGGACTGGGAAAAATTATTTGGATGGGGGCATCTGGTACATCTATGTGATTTCTAACGTGTATTAACCAGTTGGAACTTACTGTTGGAAGGACATGGCTTAAGGAAAGCCAGTAAAATCACAAAATGGGGTCTTCTGGTAAATCCTGTAGTTTAGTTTGCAAGAAAACTCGTATATGCAGACATTTACCAATGTTCCGGAATTACAAGAGAATAAAAACGCATAATGTTAACC